>NC_091320.1:28838309-28865809 GCF_038502225.1 Cherax quadricarinatus | reverse complement strand
TCACCTGTTTACTGTGATCTTATTGTGTGTGTGTGTATATATATATATATATATATATATATATATATATATATATATATATATATATATATATATATATATATATATATATATATATATATATATATATATACACACACACACACACACACACACACACACACACATTCACGCAGTGAATGTCACCAGCAATGAAAACTACTTACCAACAATGCTCATGGGTCAGGTTCCCATCCTGGTGGCGCCAAGTCATCAAATATTTGACCAGTGCGTGAGCTCGGGGTATACAAATTTGTGCCTGCGGTGGGTTGAGTTCCAGCTCATGACCCAATCATTTAACGTCACCCACAATTTATTCCTAGACTACTAGATTCTTCTCGTATCTAACTTTGAAACTGTTATGGTATTTACAACCTCTATCTGATCATCTAGGCTAGGGTTCTAGGTCACTGCACTTGTTCTCAGTGTATTGGTTCACTTGGCTGTTTAACTTCTTTACACGCATTCGTGTTCTTACCTTTCCTGTGTTAGTCACTGCCCCATACCGTCACTACCCCGACCGTGTCAGTGCCCCCACATCGTCACTAGAAAGAAAACTTTAGGGTCGTGATAACCTTGTCACATGTCAACAATAAAGATGAACCAACCATGATTCAAGAACACTGTTGCTGTCACATTACGGGCCTGTCAGGAGATTAAAACATACCTAGGTGTACCAGAAATCATAAAAATTCCTCCAGCAATCTAAGATGAAGGAACTTTCTGTCTCCTTCCCCTCCCTCTAAACTAATCTTGCTTCCTTCCCCTCCATCTAATTTTGTCTCCTTCCCCTCCCTCTAAACTAATCTTGCTTCCTTCCCCTCCATCTAATTTGTCTCCTTCCCCTCCTTCTAAACTAATTTTATCACCTTCCCCTCCCTTTAAACTAATTTTTGTCTCCTTCCCCTCCTTCTAAAGTAATTTTGTCTACTTCCCCTCCCTCTAAACTAATCTTGTCTCCTTCCCCTCCCTTTCCATTAATCTTGTCCCTTTTCCGTCCTCCACTAATCTTCTCCCCTTCCCCTCCCTATCCACTAATCTTCTCCCCTCCCCTCCCTCTCGACTAATCGTCTCCCTTTCCCCTTACCCTCCACAGCTCCTAGTGTTCACGCTATTTTCCATCCATCCCCTCACTCTCCCCTTGATATCTGTTCCCTACTCCTCCTTTACCCCTTCACCTCTACATATCCCTCCCTACTCTAAACCCCACTTTCCCTCTTATTGGCTGCCCTCACCCCGTACCCTCCCCGCTGCACCGGTCACAATTATTAAACACCTTCCCTCTCCCCTGGTCACAGCCGCGCCACCCACATAAAAACTTATTCTTTTGTAAGTGTTCACGGATTCCCGGTCTGGCGCCTCTGTGCTAAACCCTGGAGAGGGAGGAGAGGGGAAGGAAGGGAGGAGAGGGGAAGGAAGGGAGGAGAGGGGAAGGAAGGGAGAGAGAGAGAGAAGATAAATATTGAGGGAGGAGAAGAGAAAAAGGAAGATTGAGTGGGGAGAAAGATAAATAAGGAGGAATGGGAGTGCACGGGAAAGACAGATAGCAGAGGACTTGGTAGTCCATAATGAGGCTATCTAGATTAAGAACTGCCATGTATTATCTAGAATAGTAAAGCAGAAGGTTCTCTCCTTATTCTCTAATTCCTACGGCCACTGGTGACATTAAATGATGGGAAAAATATACCATACCATATATGGAAACTGGCATGAAATTTACACGTGGAGGAAGTGGATGAGAGGAATAACCCTCCCATGAATGTCACTGTCTACTGTGTTAAGTGAGAGATGCAAAGAGTCTCCATTAATACACTCAGAAATAAATAAAATAGAGTACTGTTATCATATACCTCTGCCTGCACCCTTAGAACCTAATGTATTTATTAGTACCATAAGTGCTTAAATCAAGTACTAGAACTAACACAGTCTGCCACATTACTGTCTGGCACCAGGAGATGACATTCTGCCACAGTGCTACTTGTCTCACACTGGGAAGGTAACATTCTGCCACACTGCTACTTTGTCTCACACTTGGAGGTTGACATTCTGGTACACTGCCACTTGTCTCACACTGGGAGATTCACAATCAGGACGTGAAAATTTTAATATCTGCTATTTTTTTTCTCAAAACTTCTCAGAATATTATTACAGAAAGCGTGTTGAAAAAAAAACCATACCTTCCTATGGAGTAGAAATCTACCTAGTTGGACGAATCTTATTGTGGCTAGCTGGTCCAGTGGCTAACGCGACGGTCTGGAGTTTTGAGACTCTCTGATCGCGGGTTCTATCCCCGCCCGTGGTATGGTTTGTTTGCAATCGTGTCATTACGATTTCGTGAGTAAAGCGTGTTGATTCACGTCTAAAACTGATTCTTAATGAGATGCGCTTAACCTGTGCGAGTCACTCAACCCATGAGACTCCGTCCTCCGGAGGTTCCATCCTCAGTCTACTAATCGCGAGACACGTTACTTCTTCAGTAAAAATACTGTGATCGTTATTACACAGTGGTAGTTTTAGTGGATCGTTACTGCCCACGCCCAACGATACCTTCTGGGATACCTAGCTGTACGACCCATCCAGGTTTAGCGTTTGTTTTCTAATATAACTATAGCAACCTGTGCTACCTAGCTTAGCAATGCAACTCTCAACAAGCCAGAACACTGAGCTTTCTACGGTACCGTGCAGCTAGTCAACTCTCCAGTACATACTTAGCACTCGTCTCTCTATTCACTGACCTTGTGTAGGCGTGTTGCCCATCCCAATACTTGTCACATTTTTTAAGTCGTCGAGCTCATCGGGATAAATGGACGCAGCAACAATATAGAATGACAGGTAGTGTCAACATGCATGTTGGAAAGACACTTGGTGCAAAATAGTTTTAATATATACAACGTTTCGCTTTGTGTAGAGCTTTTATCAAGAAATGTCTTGATCATGCTGTACAGAGCGAAACGTTGCCTAATAAAGGTTTACTTTGCATTGTGTCTCGTACAATTACAGAATTATTTTACCAGATCAAGCAGCTCAAACCTCTTACACTAGAACATCACATTATAAGTATATTCCGCCAGTGAATGTTTCATGTCGGAAGAAGCGGTAGAATTATAAAAACAATCCTATAATTTTGAGCATTAAACTAAGAATACTTCCAGCAGCGACTGCAATACCCAACTGAAACAAACTATTACCAGTCGCAACGAGAATTAACGCTAGGTTTAGCAAGATTTATCGCAAGATTTATCAAGAATTAATGAAAGACTTAACAAGAATTATCTCTAGCTTCAACACGAATTGTTGCAAGCTGCAACTGGAATGATCAGATTCACATTTAAGTCATACAAAAATATATCTGGGTTTAGATTTACGCAACATATGGACCATTACATGAGGAACACAGTGACCACCAAGCTGTGCCTACTAACCAAAAGCTTTTACATAAATATGAGGTTAGTAATGTGGCACGGCAGTGTAATTATCACTAACTGCACAAAGAATGATCACAGGTCGCAGCAATAATTAGCGCAAATTGCAAAAGAATTACCAGCGGTGCAACAAGAATCATGACTATAGTACATTTATTACGTTTACTTGCAACAGGGAATAAAACAGACTGCAATGAAAAAAATACGCGTCCGCAACATGTGTTATCGCAGGCAACAACAATAATTATTTTCAACTGTAACAGAGAATAACACCGGTACTGGCATCTATTCCCACCAGTAACACATAATCACCAGCAATAGCAGGGATTATCACACTCACAAAAATAATCAGGGATTATTCATGGCTACAACTCTCGCTACGTGTACCATGGTCACTCTTCACTTTTCTTCTGTTCGAGGTCAGTTGATGCCTAAAGGTTGGTTGGTTAAAGAGGTTTAATGCCTATCGACTACATTAGGGTCATTAAAGCTCCTCGTTAACCTTTTCACCACCAAACAAGAATACTTTAACCGCTAAAATGGTGATTAAAGTCTCAGTATATATACGTTAAGAAGCATACATCTTTCGGTGTATATATCTTGTATCGAAGAAGAATTATAAGATAAAAGAAAGTTCTCCTGTTTTAACACTTAGCGGAGCCACCGGTCAGCCACCATGATCGAGAACCTGCTAACGTAAACAGTTCCCAACCATATTTTCCTTGTCAATGAGAGCTCTGCGCTGGACTAACTCGTGATGCCAGGCTGTGTTCGCTCGCAATACTGCACTGCTGGCTATCGCAGAGCTCGTGAAACAACGTGAATCCGAAATTTACGGTTTCAAAATTCGGAGGTTGCAAGGAATACGTTTTCGAGCTTTTGATATTTAGACCCGTGATTCGAATCCCTGCGTGGTTCACGCATACTGAACTGCCCATCAAATTAACTTGTATAGCCGTGCTGGTGTTGAGCGCTTCACGGCGAGTAACATTTATTCTCATGTTATCAATATAGACAACTAAACAATGTATGCATAAATATATATATACATGATAAGCTTGCGCTGCAGATTGATTAAATTAGTTTGTTAACTTGTGGTAGGAATTTGTTTTGGAAAGTTGTACAGCGAATAATACGTAGCTATGACACCAGACTGGTTCCCCAGAGGCATAAGTAATACAAGACTCGTTCACCAGAATAAGATGTGACTCAAGACTGGTTCATTAAAGGCAGATGTAACACCCGACAGGTTCACTGGATCCAGATGCTATATCTTAACTCCTAGAGAAATTTAAGTGAACATAAAAGAACAGCAGAGCTAGGTGATTAATTTTCATTGAATACATCATGAAGACATAACCAGCTGTTAAGTCTTCAGAATCCCTAACACGCACACCGAACAAATATTACTTTATTTCTATGGTTATACGCTGTATCAAAAACTCTTCTCACACACTTCGCGTAAGCGCAAAATCCCACAGGTAAGAAGTGAAACCACTTAAAAAGAATTTAGAGGCGGTACCGGGAGCTATGGTTCGACCTCTGTGAACACAACATACACTGATGCACAAACCAATCGACTGCGTTGCCAATTTAATGTATAATTAACAATATGTAATCAACTGCGTAATCAGCCTCCAGCTCCCAAAGTTCATACTGGCATCAAACCAATGCAATAAAAAAGTTTAACGAAATATATCCCGTATAAACATTTCTCTAAACAAATTATAATGGAAATAACCTACTTTCGTTGCTTCTAATAATTATTAAGTCAATTTCATGGAAAGCTGACGAGCCTGGGACAGTAATCCGTCATCAGGTTACACATTAACATTCTGTGAAAATCAACTGTTCATGTCAGGGTGAATCCAACATGGTCACTGGCACTAATAATGAATAATATCCCGCGAAATCACCATCCATATTCTAGTTAATTCATGCAATTTAATGTATTGTTATGGAGGTGGCACACCTCTAGCTATCACCCACAGTGATCGAGGCAGTTGTTGCCACGCACTGAAAATGCTAACAATGAAAAATGCTTAAGAGGCTAACTGCTCTCCTGAAGGAGTGATAACACAGCTATCTGTATTCGTGCAATTATTAAACATAGGTTAATAAACGAAGTAGAATAAAATGCACATTAAGAATGAGTAACCCACAAACTGATAATGGAAAACACGGAACTCGTGGGACTCGAAAACATGGTAAGCCTGACTCGCCTGACACGGGTTCCACTCTCACCTGTTCTGCGATCTGTTTGCAATAGTGTTATTACGATTTCGTGAATCAGGACGGAAACGGAAACTTTAAGGTCCGCCATGCACCATTATCTTGTCGCAAGTGAGAAAGAAAGAGGGAACATTATTCAGGTTGTCACGAATAATTTCCCCTCCCTCCCGCCCTCTCTCTCTCTCTCTCTCCCTCTCTCTCTCTCTCTCTCTCTCTCTCTCTCTCTCTCTCTCTCTCTCTCTCTCTCTCTCCCTCTTTCTCCCTCTTTCTCCCTCTCTGTCTCTCCTTCTCTGTCTCTCCTTCTCTGTCTCTCCTTCTTCTCTGTCTCTCCTTCTGTCTCTCCCTCTCTCTCTCTCTCTTTCTCCCTCTCTCTCTCTCGTGTGACTGCACACACACACACAACGTGCATTTTCCCTTGACTTTTTATTTATTTATTTATTTGTGCTTACTTCCAACAGCGTGACTGATCAAAGACCGGGAGGAAGTTGGCGGGTAGAGGATCGAGTCTCCAACACTCCTTGTGCTGAATGACACACACACAGATATATTGCGCCTTATGAGCTACAACAACTCTTTCCTTGACTTTACGAAGATGGTGTCGTGTGCGTTATCCATAAAACCGACATTTACTGCAGAGGCGTTTATGTGGCCGAGGCTGTAATTAAATGTGCGGAGAATATCCAGAGAATAATATATAGCCTGACTGCTTAATGAACTCGTCTGACGTCATACAGGTGAGCCATCAAGACTCATTTAAGTTGAAAAAAGTAATTAGCAACATCTTTTAAGGTATGTTTAAGCAAACACAGCTGAGAGCAGCCAGCTGACAGCTTAAAGGCTAATATTAACAGGAGTCATAGAGCGCCTTGGACATGAGAAGATATCAGGTTCGATACAATATATACTCACAGAGGTGTATGCTTCTGAGCGTATATATGCTGAGAGTTTACTTTAATCCCAATTTTAGGGACTAAAGTATTCTTGTTTGGTGGTAAACAGGATCCATATAGCAGCCTTAATAACCCTAGCGAAGAAGGCAGTGTAGCCACAATTCCTTGGACGAAATTCCCCTTAACCAGCATAAGAGGAAGCTGATGGCATGAGGAGTATGCCTTGACGTTAAGACTGGGAGTATAAGCAGCTGGTGTATACCACCTGGGTAGAGCTGGCCCCATCAATAACAAACATTAAATAACTAAAGCTGATATACTGCTCGGGCGTCAGTAGTAAATCTGGGTAATGAGATGTAAATCAAACAGCATACATGACCTCGTGCAGTACTTTTGTTGTGTGAGGAGAGTTGTACGTCTCTTCATTTAACCTCCTCTTCCAACCTCACCTCCAAACTGTAAGTGATACCTGGTCCAAACTAACAGCGCTAGATCCAAATTAACATTGTCTTTTACAAACTAACAGTGCCAGGTTCAAACCATCATTAGGAGGTCCACACTAACAGTGCCAGTGCCAATATTCCCACATTCTTAGTACTACAATAACACGGCTGGGCGTGTAACAGCGAGCATAAAACACTAATGGAAGATCGTTAATCAGAGAATATATTAACAGTGGCAGGTTAGAGACTTTACTGCCACGCTCCTCCCTGTGCCATTATGGCACTCTTAATTGGCTGACATGTTTTACCGGTCATTCACTGGCTAGGACAGATAGCACAGTATTTACTACCAATAAAGTTTGATTTCCAGTTTAATCTTTTTGTGCGATGCACATAATCAAATGAACGTGTATAAACCTAATTGCCTGCCACTCCCCAGGTGCTGATGACTCTACCAGTTTAATGCATACCATGAATAATAATAATAATAATATGGACCTGAGACAGTACACTCACCAAGATGTTTGTGGAGGAAGAGCTCCAGCTCCTGGAACTGACTCTTAATACTTAATCTACTGGTATAATTTAGTTTTAACTCCTTTGTTTCTGGCTGATGCACTTTCTAATATAGACTAGTTATTTACTACTAAAAGGCTGACAAAGATTATTTAGAATTGTTCATTTGGGTATTAGACCTTATTCTGTGTTCCCTCTCATGTCTGATGATATATGTTTATCCCCCATGACAATATCCCTAAATATCGTCTACGTCATGATCATGTCTCCTCTAATCCTCGCTCCTTCTGTGATACGATGGTCTTTATCGACAAATTAGCTTAACTACAGTAGCTGACAGAAATCACTAAAGGTATAATTCAACATCCAACAGTTTCACAATCAGAGGATATTCAAATAATAATAACTCTGACCATATCTTACTAAAACATCTTTCATGCTTAGTATAAATTTTGGTAACTTCTCGACAAGTGGTTTAAAAAGACTTAAGCAAACACCAGGACGTGTTTATTAGAAAACGTTTCGGTCCTGAGACCTTGACCACATAAGCTTTGAAAGTGAGGTTTAACAGGTAAAGTCCTGAAGAAAGTTAATGTTTAACAAATCATCTTGATTTCTAATTTTAGCGGATGGGAAAGACTAAGAAAATCTTTGTCTTTCTCATCTGCCAAAATTGTAAATCTTGGCTTCTCTTCTTGAATTTTAATAACTGTCATGAAAACTAGGCACTTGATGTGAAAATTTTTCAATAAGTTTTTTGATAATGGTCTTCATGAAAAACGAATTTCAAAAGTAAAGACATTTAACAGAGATACGTGTATCTAAGATGACTTGAAAACCACTTCTGTAGAAGCAAACAATAAGCAGTTCATAAACGAATTGCTTCTGACAATGATCATTTATCTAGCAACAGTAGATTTCGGGGGTTATTGCCCCCGCGACCCTGTCACAGACCACGCCTCCTGCTCAATGATCAATTAGGTTACTGGTGTTAGCCACACACAGTCCAACATAGTCACAACAGCTCTGCTGATCAACAACCAACTGGATGAGCTTCCAGCAAGGATACTGGTACACTGCAGGGTGTAGTGCACCAAACCTCGAAGATAAGCTCCTGACAGAAGAAAGTTGTGTGAAACCTATTTATCGTAGTTGAATTTCTGCAACCTTGCAAGTCCAAGATTAAGAAACGAGTTACAAGAGCTATAAAAATTCCACTAAGGACTTGTTATGTTAACTTATACATATTATTGTTACTTAAAACAATAATAAAAATAAAAAGGTAAACGGTTGTGACATAAATGTGAGACAATTTCACTCTACCAAGAGAAATAATAGCTCTTAATAGGCTCCTAAATAATAAATTGTAATAAACTGTTAAATAATTTTTAATAGACTGCTAAATATCTACTTTTTATTGCCAAAAAACAATTGGAAATAATACCGCGTTTTCGAAAAGTTTTATAAATATTGTTCGTAGCCGTCACTAAATACGACCACAACCACCGCCACTGTGTGTGTGTATGTGTGTATTCGCCTATATGTGGTTGGAGGGGTCGATTCATAGCTCCTGGCCCCGCCTCTTCACTGGTCGATATTAATTCACTCTCTCCCTGCTACATGAGCTTTATCATACCTCTTCTTAAAGCTATGTATGGAATTTGCTTCCACTTCTTCACTCTCCAGATTATTCCGCTTCCTGACAACTCTAAGGCTAAAAAAAATACTTCCTAACATCCCCATGACTCATCTGGGATTTCAGCTTCCAATTGTGCCCCTTGTGTGCATGTGTGTGTGTGTGTGTGTGTACTCACCTAGTTGTACTCACCTAGTTGAGGTTGCGGGGGTCGAGTCCGAGCTCCTGGCCCCGCCTCTTCACTGATCGCTACTAGGTCACTCTCCCTGAGCCGTGAGCTTTATCATACCTCTGCTTAAAGCTATGTATGGATCCTGCCTCCACTACATCGCTTCCCAAACTATTCCACTTCCTGACTACTCTGTGGCTAAGAAATACTTCCTAACATCCCTTTGATTCATCATGTGTGTGTGTGTGTGTGTGTGTGTGTGTGTGTGTGTGTGTGTGTGTGTGTGTGTGTGTGTGTGTGTGTGTGTGTGTGTGTGTGTGTGTGTGTGTGTGTGTGTCTACGTGTGTGTGTCTACGTGTGTGTGTCTACGTGTGTGTGTACTCACCTAATTCACTTAATTTTAGTTGCAGGGGTCGAGACTCAGCTCCTGGCCTCGCCTCTTCACTGAACGCTACTAGGTCCTCTCTCTCCCTGCTCCATGAGCTTTATTATACCTCGTCTTAAAGCTATGTATGGTACCTGCGTGTGTGTGTGTCTGCGTGTGTGTGTGTGTGTGTACTCACCTAGTTGTACTCACCTAGTTGAGGTTGCAGGGGTCTAGTCCAAGCTCCTGGCCCCGCCTCTTCACTGGTCGCTACTAGGTCACTCTCCCTGAACCATGAGCTTTATCGTACCTCTGCTTAAAGCTATGTATGGATCCTGCCTCCACTACATCGCTTCCCAAACTATTCCACTTCCTGACTACTCTGTGGCTAAGAAATACTTCCTAACATCCCTTTGATTCATCTGTGTCTTCAGCTTCCAACTGTGTCCTCGTGTTGCTGTGTCCAGTCTCTTGAACATCCTGTCTTTGTCCACCTTGTCAATTCCTCTCAGTATTTTGTAAGTCGTTATCATGTCCCCCCTGTCTCTCCTGTCCTCCAGTGTCGTCAGGTTGATTTCCCTTAACCTCTCCTCATAGGACATACCTCTTAACTCTGGGACTAGTCTTGTTGCAAACCTTTGCACTTTCTCTAGTTTCTTTACATGCTTGGCTAGGTGTGGGTTCCAAACTGGTGCCGCATACTCCAACATGGGCCTAACGTACACGGTGTACAGGGTCCTGAACGATTCCTTATTAAGATGTCGGAATGCTGTTCTGAGGTTTGCCAGGCGCCCATATGCTGCAGCAGTTATTTGGTTGATGTGCGCTTCAGGAGATGTGCCTGGTGTTATACTCACCCCAAGATCTTTTTCCTTGAGTGATGTTTGTAGTCTCTGGCCCCCTAGACTGTACTCCGTCTGCGGTCTTCTTTGCCCTTCCCCAATCCTCATGACTTTGCACTTGGTGGGATTGAACTCCAGGAGCCAGTTGCTGGACCAGGTCTGCAGCCTGTCTAGATCCCTTTGTATTTCTGCCTGGTCTTCGATCGAATGAACTCTTCTCATCAACTTCACGTCATCTGCAAACAGGGACACCTCGGAGTATATTCCTTCCGTCATGTCGTTCACAAATACCAGAAACAGCACTGGTCCTAGGACTGACCCCTGTGGGACCCCGCTGGTCACAGGTGCCCACTTTGACACCTCGCCACGTACCATTACTCGCTGCTGTCTTCCTGACAAGTATTCCCTGATCCATTGCAGTGCCTTCCCTGTTATCCCTGCTTGGTCCTCCAGTTTTTGCACTAATCTCTTGTGTGGTACTGTGTCAAACGCCTTCTTGCAGTCCAAGAAAATGCAATCCACCCACCCCTCTCTCTCTTGTCTTACTGCTGTCACCATGTCATAGAACTCCAGTAGGTTTGTGACACAGGATTTCCCGTCTCTGAAACCATGTTGGCTGCTGGTGATGAGATCATTCCTTTCTAGATGTCCCACCATTCTTCTCCTGACAATCTTTTCCATGATTTTGCATGCTATACATGTCAGTGACACTAGTCTGTAGTTTAGTGCTTCATGTCTGTCTCTTTTTTTAAAGATTGGGACCACATTTGCTGTCTTCCATGCCTCAGGCAATCTCCCTGTTTCGATAGATGTATTGAATATTGTTGTTAGGGGTACACATAGCGCCTCTGCTCCCTCTCTCAGGACCCATGGGGAGATGTTATCTGGCCCCATTGCCTTTGAGGTATCTAGCTCACTCAGAAGCCTCTTCACTTCTTCCTCGGTTGTGTGTACTGTGTCCAGCACATGATGGTGTACCCCACCTCTCCGTCTTTCTGAAGCCCCTTCTGTCTCCTCTGTGAACACTTCTTTGACTCTTTTGTTGAGTTCCTCACATACTTCACGGTCATTTCTTGTTGTCTCTCCTCCTTCCTTCCTTAGCCTGATTACCTGGTCCTTGACGGTTGTTTTCTTCCTGATGTGGCTGTATAACAGCTTCGGGTCAGATTTGGCTTTTGCTGCTATGTCATTTTCATATTGACGTTGGGCCTCCCTTCTTATCTGTGCATATTCGTTTCTGGCTCTACGACTGCTCTCCTTATTCTCCTGGGTCCTTTGCCTTCTATATTTCTTCCATTCCCTAGCACACTTGGTTTTTGCCTCCTTGCATCTTTGGGTGAACCATGGGCTCATCCTGGCTTTTTCATTATTCCTGTTACCCTTGGGTACAAACCTCTCCTCAGCCTCCTTGCACATTGTTGCTACATATTCCATCATCTCATTAACTGGCTTCCCTGCCAGTTCTCTGTCCCACTGAACCTCATTCAGGAAGTTCCTCATTCCTGTGTAGTCCCCTTTCCTGTAGTTTGGTTTCATTTGTCCTGGCCTTCCTGCTTCCCCCTCCACTTGTAGCTCTACTGTGTATTCGAAGGTCAAAACCACATGATCGCTGACCCCAAGGGGTCTTTCATATGTGATGTCCTCAATATCTGCATTACTCAAGGTGAATACTAAGTCCAGTCTTGCTGGTTCATCCTCTCCTCTCTCTCTTCTAGTGTCCCTTACGTGTTGGTACATGAAGTTTTCCAGTACCACCTCCATCATCTTAGCCCTCCATGTATCTTGGCCATGTGGCTCCAAGTTCTCCCATTCGATCTCCTTGTGGTTAAAGTCACCCATGATCAGGAGCTTTGCCCTGCATGCATGAGCTCTTCTCGCCACTGTGTGTGTGTGTGTGTGTTAATTACCAGTTGTCATGTGTGTGTGTGTGTGTGTGTGTGTGTGTGTGTGTGTGTGTGTGTGTGTGTGTGTGTGTGTGTGTGTGTGTGTGTGTGTGTGTGTGCGTGTGTGTGCGCGTGTGTGTGCGTGTACTCACCTAGTTGTACTCACCTAGTTGAGATTGCGGGGGTCGAGTCCGAGCTCCTGGCCCCGCCTCTTCACTGATCGCTACTAGGTCACTCTCTCTGAACCGTGAACTTTATCGTACCTCTGCTTAAAGCTATGTATGGATCCTGCCTCCACTACATCGCTTCCCAAACTATTCCACTTACTGACTACTCTGTGGCTGAAGAAATACTTCCTAACATCCCTGTGATTCATCTGTGTCTTCAACTTCCAACTGTGTCCCCTTGTTACTGTGTCCAATCTCTGGAACATCCTGTCTTTGTCCACCTTGTCAATTCCTCTCAGTATTTTGTATGTCGTTATCATGTCCCCCCTATCTCTCCTGTCCTCCAGTGTCGTCAGGTTGATTTCCCTTAACCTCTCCTCGTAGGACATACCTCTTAGCTCTGGGACTAGTCTTGTTGCAAACCTTTGCACTTTCTCTAGTTTCTTTACGTGCTTGGCTAGGTTCCAAACTGGTGCCGCATACTCCAATATGGGCCTAACGTACACGGTGTACAGGGTCCTGAACGATTCCTTATTAAGATGTTGGAATGCTGTTCTGAGGTTTGCTAGGCGCCCATATGCTGTGTCTGCGTGTGTCTGCGTGTGTTTGTGTGTGCGTGTGTTTGTGTGTGTGTGTGTGTGTGTGTGTGTGTGTGTGTGTGTGTGTGTGTGTGTGTGTGTGTGTGTGTGTGTGTGTGTACTCACCTATTTGTACTCACCTATTTGTGGTTGCAGGGGTCGAGTCCTAGCTCCTGGCCCCGCCTCTTCACCGGTTGCTACTAGGCCATCTCTCTCCCCGCTCCATGAGCTTTATCAAACCTCGTCTTAAAACTGTGTATGGTTCCTGCCTCCACTACGTCATTTTCTAGGCTATTCCACTGCCTTACAACTCTATGACTGAAGAAATACTTCCTACTATCTCTCTGACTCATTTGTGTTTTCAACTTCCAATTGTGGCCTCTTGTTTCTGTGTCCCCTCCCTGGAACATCCTGTCCTTGTCCACCTTGTCTATTCCACGCAGTATTTTATATGTCGTTATCATGTCTCCCCTGACCCTCCTGTCCTCCAGTGTCGTCAGGCCGATTTCCCTTAATCTTTCTTCATAGGACATTCCCCTTAGCTCTGGAACTAACCTTGTTGCAAACCTTTGTACTTTCTCTAGTTTCTTGACGTGCTTTATCAAGTGCGGGTTCCAAACAGGTGCTGCATACTCCAGTATGGGCCTGACATACACGGTGTACAGTGTCTTGAATGATTCCTTACTAAGGTGTCGGAATGCTGTTCTCAGGTTTGCCAGGCGCCCATATGCTGCAGCAGTTATCTGATTGATGTGTGCTTCCGGAGACATGCTCGGTGTTATACTCACCCCAAGATCTTTCTCCTTGAGTGAGGTTTGCAGTCTTTGGCCACCTAGCCTATACTCTGTCTGTGGTCTTCTGTGCCCTTCCCCTATCTTCATGACTTTGCATTTGGCAGGATTAAATTCGAGAAGCCATTTGCTGGACCAGGTGTCCAGTCTGTCTAGGTCTCTTTGAAGTCCTGCCTGGTCCTCATCAGATTTAATTCTCCTCATTAACTTCACATCATCTGCAAACAGGGACACTTCTGAGTCTAACCCTTCCGTCATGTCGTTCACATATACCAAAAATAGCACTGGTCCTAGGACCGACCCCTGTGTGTGTGTTTGTGTGCGTGCGTGTTTGTATGTACTCACCTAATTGTGGTTGCAGGGGTCGAGACTCAGCTCCTGGCCCCGCCTCTTCACCGACCGCTACTAGGTCCTCTCTCCCCCTGCTCAATGAGCTTATCATACCTCGTCTTAAAACTATGTATAGTTCCTGCCTCCACTACATCGCTTGCCAGACTATTCCACTTCCTAACTACTCTATGACTGAAGAAATACTTCCTAACATCCCTCTGACTCATCTGAGTCTTCAGCTTCCAATAGTGACCCCTTGTTTCTGTGTCCCATCTCTGGAACATCCTGTCTCTGTCCACCTTGTCTATTCCACGCAGTATTTTGTATGTCGTTATCATGTCTCCCCTGACCCTCCTGTCTTCCAGTGTTGTCAGACCGATTTCCCTTAACCTTTCTTCATAGGACATTCTCCTTAGCTCTGGAACTAGCCTTGTTGCAAACCTTTGCACTTTCTCTAATTTCTTGACGTGTTTGACCAGGTGTGGGTTCCAAATTGGTGCTGCGTAATCCAGTATGGGCCTGACGTACACAGTGTATAAAGTCTTGAACGATTCCTTACTGAGGTACCGGAACGCTATTCTCAGGTTTGCCAAGCGCCCATATGCCGCAGCAGTTATCTGGTTAATGCGTGCTTCTGGCGATGTACTCGGTATTATACTCACTCTTAGGTCTTTCTCCTTGAGTGAGGTTTGCAGCCTTTGGCCTCCTAGCCTATACTCTGTTTGTGGTCTTCTTTTCCCTCCTCCGATCTTCAGGACTTTGCATTTGGCGATGTTAAATTCTAGGAGACAGTTTCTGGACCACACATCCAGCTTGTCCAGGTCTCTTCGTAGACCTGTCTGATCCGCGTCTGATTTAATTCTCCTCATTAACTTCACGTCATCTGCAAACAGGGACACTTCTGAGTCTATCCCTTCCGTCATGTCGTTCACATATACCAAGAATAGCACTGGTCCCAGGACTGACCCCTGTGGGACCCCGCTCGTCAATGGCGTCCACTGTGATACCTCATCACGGACCATGACACGCTGTTGCCTCCCTGTTAGGTATTCTCTGATCCATTGCAGTGCCCTTCCTGTTATACGTGCCTGTTCCTCTAGCTTCTGTACTAATCTCTTGTGAGGAACTGTGTCGAAGACCTTCTTGCAGTCCAAGAAAATCCAATCAACCCACCCCTCCCTCTCATTTCTTACTTCAGTTACCTTGTCATAAAACTCTAGTAGGTTTGTGACACAGGATTTGCCTTCCATGAATCCGTGCTGGCTGTCATTTATAATCTTTTTCCGCTCCAGGTGCTCCACCACTCTCCTCCTGATAATCTTTTCCAAGACTTTGCATACTATACATGTCAGTGACACTGGTCTATAATTTAGTGCTTCATTTTTGTCTCCCTTCTTAAAGATGGGGACTACATTTGCCTTCTTCCATACTTCAGGTAGTTGCCCAGTTTCAAGGGAAGTGTTGAAGATTTTGGTTAGTGGCACATGTAGTGTCCCTGCTCCCTCTCTAAGGACCCACGGAGAGATGTCCGGTCCCACCGCCTTTGAGGTATCAAGGTCACTTAGGAGCTTCTCCACCTCCTCCTCAGTTGTGTGTAATTCATCCAACACTTGTTGGTATATTCCTTGTTGCTGTACCCCACTGTTTTGTCTTCCCGTTGTCACTTCAGCCTCCACTGTAAATACTTCCTGAAATCTTGTGTTGAGCTCCTCACATACCTCCTGGTCGTTTCTTGTGAGCTCCCCACCTTCTTTCCTCAGCCTGATTACCTGGTCCTTGACTGTTGTCTTCCTCCTGATGTGGCCGTAGAGTAGTTTCGGGTCAGACTTGACTTTCGATGCTATGTTATTTTCCTACTGCCGTTGCGCCTCCCTCCTTATCTGTGCATGCTCGTTTCTGGCTCATCGACTAATCTCTTTATTCTCCTGAGTCCTTTGCCCTCTGTACTTTTTCCATTCTCTAGAGCACTTAGTTTTTGCCTCCCTGCACCTTCGGGTAAACCAAGGGCTCATTCTGTCCTTCCCATTATTTCTGTTACCCTTGGGAACAAACCTTTCCTCTGCCTCCTTGCATTTTGTTGTTACAAAGTCCATCATTTCGTTTACTGATTTTCCTACCAACTCCTGTTCCCACTTAATCTCCTGCAGGAAGGTCCTCATTCCCGTGTAGTCCCCCCTTTTATAGTTTAGCTTTTCCCTTTCTACTTCTGTTACCCTCTCCACTTTTAGCTCCACGATGTATTCAAAGATCATAACTACGTGGTCACTAGCTCCAAGGGGCCTTTCATATGTGATGTGCTCAATGTCTGAGCTACTCAGGGTGAACACAAGGTCCAATCTTGCTGGTTTATCCTTCCCTCTCTCTCTGGTAGTATCCCTAACATGTTGGTGCATGAGATTTGCCATCACCACATGTGTGTGTGTGTGTGTGTGTGTGTGTGTGTGTGTGTGTGTGTGTGTGTGTGTGTGTGTGTGTGTGTGTGTGTGTGTGTGTGTGTGTGTGTGTGCGTGCGAGCTTGTGTGAGGGTGTGTGAATGTGTGTCTGCATGTGTGTGTGTGTGTGTGTGTATGCATGCGCATGCGTATGTGTATGCGTTTGCGTGTGTGTGTGTATGCGTGTATTCACCAGTTGTGGTTGCAGGGGTCGAGTCACAGCTCCTGGCGCCGCCTCTTCACTGGCCGCTACTAGGTCACTCTTCCTGCTCCATGAGCTTCATCATACCTCTTCTTAAAGCTATGTATGGATCCTGCCTTCACTACATAACTCCCTAGACTATTCCACTTCCTGACAAGTTTGTGACTGAAGAAATACTTCCTAACATCTGAGCCTTCAACTTCCGACTGTGACCGTTGTTGCTGTGTCCCATCCCTGAAACATTCTGTCTGTCCACCTTGTCGATTCCTCTCAGTATTTTATATGTCGTTATCATATCCCCCCTATCTCTCCTGTCCTCCAGTGTCGTCAGGTTGATTTCCCTTTACCTCTCCTCGTAGGACATGCCCCTTAGCTCCCGGAATAGTCTTGTTGCAAACCTTTGCACGTTCTCTAATTTCCTTACGTGCGTGGCTAGGTGTGGATTCCAAACACTGGTGCTACATACTCCAATATAGACCTGACGTACACGGTGTACAGGGTCCTGAACGATTCCTTATTGAGATGTCGGAATGTTGCTGTTAGGTTTGCTAGGCGCCCATATCCTGCAGCAGTTATTTGGTTGATGTGCGTCTCAGGAGATGTGCCCAAGATACATTTCCTTGTGTGAGGTTTGTAGTCTCTGGCCCCCCTACACTGTACTCCGTATGCGGTCTTCTTTGCCCTTCCCCAATCTTCATGACTTTGCACTTGGTGGAGTTGAACTCCAGGAGCCAGTTGCTGGATCAGGACTACAGCCTGTTCAGATCCCATCGAAGTTCTGCCTGGTCCTCGTCCGATTGAATTCTTCTCATCAACTACACATCATCTGCAAACAGACACACTTCTGAGTCTATTCCTTCCGTCATGTCGTTCACAAATACCAGAAACAGCACCGGTCCTAAGACTGACCCCCGTGGAACCTTGCTCGCCACAGGCGCCCACTCTGACACCTCGCCATGTACCATGACTTGCTGTTTTCTTCCTGACAGGTATTCCCTGATTGATGGCAGTGCCTTCCCTCTTATCCCTGCCTGGTCCTCCAGCTTTTGCACTAATCTCTTGTGTGGAACCGTGTCAAACGCCTTCTTACGGTCCAAGAAAACGCAATCTACCCACCTCTCTCGCTTTTGTTGTACTGCTGTCATCCTGTCATAGAACTCCAGTAGGTTTATGACACAGGATTTCCCGTCCCTGAAACCGTGCTGGCTGTCGCTAATAAGCTCATTCCTTTCTAGGTACTTCACCACTATTCTCCTGATAATCTTCTCCATGACTTTGTATACTATACATGTCAGTGACACTGGTCTGTCTATCATCTCTTTTACTGACTTCCCTTTGTTTGTTTGTTTGTTTGTTTGTTTTGTGTGTGTGTGTGTGTGTGTGTGTGTGTGTGTGTGTGTGTGCGCGTAGTACTCACACAACAACGTAGCCACCCTGTGGTAACTGGAACAACAAACTCACAAGAGGGTATAAACACGTATAACACAGAGCAAAACTTGACTTTTGCATTACGTTTCTCTCAGGACTGAACCTCATGAAACCTGACTTAATGAAGCTCAGTCATGAATAAACTGTTGTCTAAAATAAAGACTTATTACGTGTCTGTTAGTCTTTGTTAGCCACAAGACCCACAAAGTACCTATCAATTGTGTTAGTCAAGACCCAACAAGTACCTATCAATTGTGTTAGTCACAAGACTCACAGAGTACCTATCATCTGTGTCAATCACAAAACTCACCAAGTACCTATCATCTGTGTTAGTTACAAGACCCACCAAGTACCTGTCATCTGTGATAGTCACAAGACCCACTAAATACCTATCATCTGTGTTAGTCACAAGACCCACCAAGTTCTTATCATCTGTGTTAGTCACAAGACCCACCAAGTACCTATCATCTGTGTTAGTCACAAGACCCAACAAGTACCTATCATCTGTGTTAGTCACAAGACTCTCGAAGAACCTATCGTCTGTGACTGACTGAGAGGAAAACAGATAAAGAGAGGGGTTAAAGAGAGCACATAAACCCCAAATAAGTTAAAAGAGCAAGTAATGTTAAGCAGATTTCATGAATTCAACTGAATGCTCGTTTTTATATTTTTTTCGACAACGATGCAGAAAAAAAATTCTTTTAACTCTTGCTCGGCAAATGACCTCTTCCTGTTGCAGCTGCAATTGACACTCCGTGAGTCAGCTTTCACGCCAAATTTTATTATTCCATTTTCTTTTGTTCTTTAGGAAGGGATGAGATAACGAAATGCAATTCAGTGAGGGGAAAAAGCGTTCTCGTTATTTATCCTCGCTCAGTGTAGGAGTGCTCATACCACCCTGCAGATCAGCTGTTTATCCTCGCTATATATAAGGAGTGTTCATACCACCCTGCAGATCAGCTCTTTATCCTCGCTATGTATAAGGAGTGTTCATACCACCCTGCAGATCAGCTCTTTATCCTCGCTATGTATAAGGAGTGCTCATACCGCCCTGCAGCTCAGCTGTTTATCCTTGCTATGTATAAGGAGTGCTCATACCACCCTGCAGCTCAGCTGTTTATCCTTGCTATGTATAAGGAGTGCTCATACCACCCTGCAGATCAGCTGTTTATCCTTGCTATGTATAAGGAATGCTCATACCACCCTGCAGATCAGCTGTTTATCCTTTCTATATATAAGGAGTGCTCATACCACCCTGCAGCTCAGCTGTTTATCCTTGCTATGTATAAGGAGTGCTCATACCACCCTGCAGATCAGCTGTTTATCCTTGCTATGTATAAGGAATGCTCATACCACCCTGCAGATCAGCTGTTTATCCTTGCTATGTATAAGGAGTGCTCATACCACCCTGCAGCTCAGCTGTTTGTCCTCACTATGTATAAGGTGTGCTCATACCGCCCTGCAGATCAGCTGTTTATCCTCGCTATGTATAAGGAGTGCTCATACCGCCCTGCAGATCAGCTGTTTATCCTCGCTATGTATAAGGTGTGCTCATACCGCCCTGCAGATCAGCTGTTTATCCTTGCTATGTATAAGGAGTGCTCATACCGCCCTGCAGATCAGCTGTTTGTCCTCGCTATGTATAAGGTGTGCTCATACCGCCCTGCAGATCAGCTGTTTATCCTCGCTATGTATAAGGAGTGCTCATACCGCCCTGCAGATCAGCTGTTCGTCCTCGCTATGTATAAGGTGTGCTCATACCGCCCTGCAGATCAGCTGTTTATCCTTGCTATGTATAAGGAGTGCTCATACCGCCCTGCAGATCAGCTGTTTGTCCTCGCTATGTATAAGGTGTGCTCATACCGCCCTGCAGATCAGCTGTTTATCCTCGCTATGTATAAGGTGTGCTCATACCCCCCTGCAGATCAGCTGTTTATCCTCGCTATGTATAAGGTGTGCTCATACAGCCCTGTAGATCAGCTGTTTATCCTCGCTGTGTATAAGGAGTGCTCATACCGCCCTGCAGATCAGCTACTGCACATAGCATATATGTTGTTCTCTCATTTTCCGGCTACATCAGCTGCTGCTGATGGTGTTGGTGCTGCTTCAAATGTACATAGCTGGTGATGCTGCAAATGTTTCTGGTGCTACTTCTGATGTTGTTGGTGGTGCTAGTGCTGCTGCACACAGCCTCCTGCCTGGCCACATGCGACCCAGCAAGCCATCTTCGTGGCTGTCTCCAGGGCAAGCTGACTTCTTTATGGCTTATTTAGAGCTACTTTCGATATTAGATTTTGCTTCATAAGGAGGGCCGTATGTTCAACTTATCATCCATGAAGGGCTAAGGTTTCACTTTTTCATCCTGCTTCCGTCGCTGTATGACCCAATTGGATTTACCGGTTTCTTGTGAATATGAGTATGCATCTACCCATTATAGAGGAATCATCGAATCTTAATAATTTGATTTAACTTTTCACGTTAAATTAAGACTTACATTAATCATCTTCTAGAAGAACTCTAATTAGAATTTAGATACGAGATAAATGGTCATGTCTTCTTACACCTACCGATGACCCTGGGCTAATCATCCTACCAAGTTAGTGAACCTTAAGGTCTTCTACACGATCAGTAAACAACAATGTTTAAGTCGAAAGATTCAGTTGCAGAGCCAATTATTACGTAGTTTGAAAGCTTGATGACCGTCGACCCTATTTTTCATGTTGATGAGGACTGACTCAAGCTGTCTATTTTGCTTCACTCACAACTAGGTAAAGGCTACTTACGTCACATTCGCTTAGTGCAGGAGTATATAATATCTCAGTGTAGACGTGGACTGACACACTTGGCGGTGTAACACCACCTGCCTCATACCACACTTCACCTGAGATTTTATACACACACACACACACACACACACACACACACACACACACACATACATACATACATACATACATACATACATACATACATACATACATATATATATATATATATATATATATATATATATATATATATTTTTTCAACAAGTCGGCCGTCTCCCACCGAGACAGGGTGACCCAAAAAGAAAGAAAATCCCCAAAAAGAAAATACGTTCATCATTCAACACTTTCACCTCACTCACACATAATCACTGTTTTTGCAGAGGTGCTCAGAACACAACAGTTTAGAAGCATATACGTATAACGATACACAACATATCCCTCCAAATTGCTAATATCCCAAAACCCCTCCTTTAGAGTGCAGGCATTGTACTTCCCATTTCCAGGACTCAAGTCCGGCTATATAAAAATAACCGGTTTCCCTGAATCCCTTCACTAAATATTACCCTGCTCACACTCCAACAGATCGTCAGGTCCCAAATACCATTCGTCTCCATTCACTCCTATCGAACACGCTCATGCACGCCTGCTGGAAGTCCTAGCCCCTCGCCCACAAAACCTCCCTTACCCCTTCTTTCCAACCTTTTCGAGGACGACCCCTACCCCGCCTACCTTCTCCTACAGATTTAAATGCTCTCCATGTCATTCTACTTCTATCCATTCTCTCTAAATGACCAAACCACCTCAACAACCCCTCTTCAGCCCTCTGACTAATACTTTTATTAACTCCACACCTTCTCCAAATTTCCACACTCCGAATTTTCTGCATAATATTTACACCACACATTGCCCTTAGACAGGACATCTCCACTGCCTCCAACCGCCTCCTCGCTGCTGCATTCACAACCCAAGCTTCACACCCATATAAGAGTGTTGGTACTACTATATATATATATATATATATATATATATATGTATATATATATATATATATATATATATATATGTCGTGCCGAATATGTAAAACTGGTCAATAAGCAAGAACTCATTTAAAATTAAGTCCTTTCTGAAAATTTCTCTTATACGTTTAAAGATATATTTTTTTCATTAATGTTAATGTAAAAATTTATAATTTTGCACCGAAAGAATCTTAGAAAACTTACCTAACCTTATTATAACAAGAGCAATTTATTTTAGCCTAACCCAACTATATATACTTTAGATTTGTTTACATCAATATAATATTAAACAAACCCAATGAAATATATTTTTTTCGTTAGGTTCAGAATGATTTTGGCGAAATTATTGCATACACAAATTTTCACTTGTCCTATATGGCAAGATGAGCGTTGCTATTTAAGCCAAGATCGCAAGTTCTGCCTATACGGCACGACATATACATATATATATATATATATATATATATATATATATATATATATATATATATATATATATATATATATATATATATATATATATCCATCCGTAATATTTCGTTCACAAATTTAATGAAATATTCAATCATTCTATTCTATCCCCTTTCCCATCATTTCCTCTCCGTTCCGTCCCCACCCCTCTACCTACCCCTCTACTCCGAAACGCCCCTCACTCCACCCCAGCCACAGAGGACCTTCAAAGCTCCCCCAACGTCAGGGTTCAACATTGAAAAACAGGGCCAGTAACTGCAGGCGAGGCGGGACCGTATACACCCTGAGCAAACCTAACAAAACAAAAAAAAAAAAAAAAAAAAAAAAAAAAAAAAAAAAAAAAAAAAAAAAAAAAAAAAAAAAAAAATCCACTGTAGAAAAAGATAAAAAAAAAAGGGGGGACAGACAAAAACACAGTTGTAGTTTCAATCTCGGTACAATACAACGAGAGTGATGCCTAGTGTTCACCAGGAAATAGACAACACCTGGCACGTAAGGAGCCGTGCAGCGAAGGGTACTGGGTACTAGTGAGACTATATGATTGATAATAAGAATAATAGCGTCAGATTAAGTTCTAAACCCCGTATGACTAACAGATGACAATACCAGTAGGAGAAGATCCAAGACACCTTGAAATATGAACAGTGACAGCTTGAAATATAAATATCAAGTCGGTTTGAAATATAAAGATCATGACAGAATGAAATATAAGGATCATGACAGCTTAGAATATACAGGAAAAGCTCCACGAGAACATTATAAAAAAAAGATTCAAGACAGCTTAGAATACATAGAAAAAATCCATAATAGCCTAGAATATAAAGAAAAAATATCCATGGTGGTAGTAGTGGTGGCATCCTCTACGAAAATTTATTTCGTAATCACTAAGCAGACGTTACTGAATCTCATCAAATGGTTGGAGATCCGGTGTTGCACACATGCCTTGTTAAAGATATCGTTTCTGCAGGCATTTATGCGTTCAGTGAGACGTGTTTCTAGGCTTCATGATGTTTCACCGACGTATATCTATTCCCAGTCTCCGCAAGGGATTATGTAAACTCCTGCAGTTACTGGTTCAAGGTTCTTCACTTTGGTTCTGGTCAGGTCTTTGAAGAATGTGTTGGTTGCGATGGCAATTGTAGTGATGATTTGTTTAAGTATTTTGGCGATGTTCAAGGCAACATGGCTGCTGAGAAGGATTATAGGTTTGTGTTAGTGTGCGGAGAACTGATGATTGGAAGAGCTCTTTTCTTACAGTCCTTGATGAAAATGGACGGAAAACGTACCTGGGTGAAGGTTTGGTTTATGTATGCACATTCCTAGTCAAGAAAACGCTGGGCTGCAAATTAGATATGCTCTTAGGAAAAATCCGATAATGATGCCTGGTTTGGTCTTCGCATCTTGATAGGATAGAAGTGTGTGATATCATGTAGATTTCTGTGAACTTAGAATTTTAGGATGTTATCTGCTTTGTGGATGAGGCTGTCGAGGAATAGCAACCTGTCACTGGACTCTGAAGTGTTAAAGGGATGGTTGGTTTAACTGCGTTGAGTCTTCTCTGTAGATTCTGCACGTCAAAACGTTTGAGATGATGATGAGAACATCGTTCACGTAACCTAACCATGTGCTCCATGTACAAGTTCGCTAAGATGGCAGCTGATATTTTGTTGATCAGACTGAACTCTGCATTAACTTCCACTGTTTCACTTTCAACAAGCTCTACAAACTTATGGCATGAAAATGAGCTCTCTCATCAGCGCCATCTTAGTAAAGTTGTACATGGAGTACCCACCTAGAGCCTGAAAGCTTTGCCAACACTAGTTATGACTGAGTAGTTGGATTTGAAGCTCTGCCTAGCATAGACCAGTAGGCGTGCTGCAGTCTTCCTCAATTCTTATGTTCTTATTTCTATTAAAGGGTGCCTCTGCTTCCTGTGATGTTATCTCTAGTTTCCGCGCCTCACTTCTGGGACTATAAAAGACTTCATTTTCCAGTCTTAGCTTCATACTGCTCAAGACTACGAAGTTCAACACATCTTCAGGCTGAGGGACGGATCACCTCAAACTATTTCTTCAAAGCTGATGAACTGATAATATCATCTTGACTTTTCCACTGCTTCTGCTGTCTCCTTATTGTCACCTCTGTACTCGACTGATGAAGCTTATTGTGCAAGCGAAAGGTTTACGAAAAAAAACATACCTAATTGTTCAACATGTTTCTTAGCTACTTTTCGGTACTGTACACTATTATTGTATTGCTAACTATACAATGCTGGACGCTAACTACACACTGTTGGTCAGTAAACAGTGTTGGGTAGTAAACACACATTGTTGGGCAGTATACACACTGTTGGTCAGTAAACACACACTGTTGGTCAGTAAACACACTGTTGGGCAGTAAACACACACTGTTGGTCAATAAACACACTGCTGGGTAGTAAACACAAGCTGTTGGGCAGTATACACACACTGTTGAACCCATACACTGGTGGGCAACAAACACACACTGCTGGACCCACACACTCTTGGGCAGTAAACACACACTGTTAGGCAGTAAACACAAACTGTTGGGCAGTATACACACACTGTTGAACCCACACACACTGGTGGGCAATAAACACACACTGCTGGACCCACACACTCTTGGGCAGTAAACACACAATGTTGGACATTAATCACACTTTATTAAACAATAACCACACTTTTGGACAGTACCCACACTGTTGTACAGTAATCATTCTTCACTGGACAGTAACCACACACTGTTGGAGAGTACCCACACACTGTTGGACAGTGACTGCCACACACTGTTAAATTGTCATATTAATTAACGTTTACCATGAATAATGACCACAGCTGTGGGTACGTATGGACATTCAAGAGACACAAGTGGACACGCTAGACACGCTGGAGACATGTGTAAACTCGTGTAGACCAGCTAGAGGGAGTTGTGGAAGCACCAGAGATACGTGTAGACATGGTAAAGACATATGCAGACAAGCTAGACTGAGGTGTGCACGCACCAGACACACATGTAGACTTGGTAGAGACATGTGTAAACACACTCAAGACACGTATAGACGCGCTACATACACGTGTGGACACGCTAATACGGCCACCGTATAAATATTTATAACCTGACTTGATTAAAAAAGCGTTAATTAGACTATGAATATATTAATTGCTCGTGTTAGAAGGTTGTTGAAACTCTTTTATAACACTGGCTTAATATGCAAGCTAAATTTATGCATATATTTGAACTGTTGTCAACAATGGAATTAATGAGGCAATTTCCCCTAAGAAAGGGAAGCTTCAAGTTAGTCTCCTGTCTCTTAGGTTGTGTGTGTGTGTGTGTGTACTCACCTATACGTGGTTGCAGGGGTCGAGTAGCATCTCCTGGACCCGCCTCTTTGCCGGTGTCTTATCATACCTCTTAAGTCTATGTATGGATCCCGCCGCTACCACTTCGCTCTCCAGATCGTTCCATTTCCTTAAGCCTGAAAAAATACTTCCTAACATCCCTATGGCTCATCTGAGCTCTCGACTTCCAGGTGTGCCCTCGTGAGCGTGCGCGCTCGGGCTTGTGTGTGTGTGTACTCACCTAATTGTACTCACCTAATTGTGGTTGCAGGGGTCAAGACTCAGCTCCTGGCCCCGCCTCTTCACTGATCGCTACTGGATCCTCTCTCTCTCTGCTTCCTGAGCTTTGTCATACCTCTTCTTAAAACTATGTATGGTTCCTGCCTCCACTACTTCACTTGCTAGGCTATTCCACTTGCTGACAACTCTATGATTGAAGAAATACTTCCTAACGTCCCCGTGACTCGTCTGTGTCCCCTCTCTGGAACATCCTATCTCTGTCCACCTTGTCTATTCCCCGCAGTATCTTGTATGTCGTTATCATGTCTCCCCTGACCCTTCTGTCCTCCAGTGTCGTCAGTCCGATTTCCCTTAACCTTTCCTCGTACGATATTCCCTTGAGCTCTGGGACTAGCCTTGTTGCAAACCTTTGTACTTTCTCTAACTTCTTGACGTGCTTGACCAGATGTGGGTTCCAGACTGGTGCTGCATACTCCAGTATGGGCCTAACATACACAGTGTACAGTGTCTTGAACGATTCCTTATTAAGGTATCGGAATGCTATTCTCAGGTTTGCCAGGCGCCCGTATGCTGCAGCGGTTATTTGGTTGATGTGTGCCTCTGGTGATGTGCTCGGTGTTATGGTCACCCCAAGGTCTTTCTCCCTGAGTGAGGTCTGTAGTCTTTGTCCACCTAGCCTATACTCTGTCTGCAGTCTTCTTTGCCCCTCCCCAATCTTCATGACTTTGCATTTGGCTGGATTGAATTCGAGAAGCCAGTTGCTGGACCACATGTCCAGCCTGTCCAGGTCTCTTTGCAGTCCTGCCTCATCCTCGTCCGATTTAATTCTTCTCATCAACTTCACGTCATCTGCGAACAGGGACACTTCAGAGTCTATTCCTTCCATCATGTCGTTCACATATATCAAAAATAGCACTGGTCCTAGAACTGACCCCTGTGGGACCCCGCTCGTAACAGGCGCCCACTGTGATACCTCTTCACGTACCATGACTCGTTGCTGCCTCCCTGTCAGGTATTCCCTTATCCATTGCAGTGCCCTCCCTTTTACGTGCGCCTGATCCTCCAGCTTCTGCACTAATCTCTTGTGGGGAACTGTGTCAAAGGCCTTCCTGCAGTCTAGGAAAATGCAATCTACCCACCCCTCTCTCTCGTGTCTTACTTCTGTTACCTTGTCATAAAACTCCAGGAGGTTTGTGATACAAGATTTGCCTTCCATGAACCCATGCTGGTTTTCATTTATAATCTTGTTCCTTTCCAGGTGTTCGACCACTCTCCTCCTGAT
>NC_091320.1:28823309-28825809 GCF_038502225.1 Cherax quadricarinatus | reverse complement strand
AAGGTTAATTTGGAAACGACAAAATGTATGAAGAATAAATGGAAAACTATTTACAATGAATGCTTAAAAAAAAAAGATGGAAAAGTAATAATATATGTTACTTGTAGAGAGCCACAAGGATCAGAGTTTGTTTCTATGATTAATTATATAACATGCCTGTAGTTATAAATCACTACATAAATCAGGGTACGGGTGGGATTTAAACCCATGGTAGCCAGCTGGTCCAGTGGTTTACTCACCACCCTGGAGTTTGACGACTCACTCGTCATGGGTTCAACCGCTACCTGTACCCTGGTTTCTTTGCAACCATGTTATTACGATTTCGTGAGTCACTACATAAATATTTCAGGACTATATATAAATCTTAAGGAAAGCTGTAAAAAATGCTATAAAGCCTTACATGAACAGAATATGAAAAGAAAATTGAGAGAAATATATGATAGACTTTAAAACCAATAAGTGTAACTTCAAATAAAAAGTGAAAACAGACCTCATGAAGACTACCAATAGTAATCAAATCTTGATATCTAAGACAATAATGGATGTTATCGGTAATCATCAACAGGTTATCACCAGTGACAAACACACTACTGGTAAAAATCAAAGTATCTAAAAGATAAATTAACAATAGACTTTAAAATAATCATAACATAGGTTGAACTATATTTTAACATGTAGCTGTAGAATGATATCCAAAAATGTTAAGTCATCCTGCAAAATGACTCTTAAAACTTAAGAAATATGAATTGGCAAAACATACTGAAGACACTGACAGTGACTTCTTGATTAATATGAAAGGATATAATAACCGTTTAAAATATAATATATGAAGACGGGAAAACAGACAAGGATGATTTCTGAGCAAAATCAACAGGAAAAACAAGAGGACACAATTGCAAACTATAAACAAAGGAACAGAAGAAAACTACATACATTTTTCATAGCGAGGCAAACCATTTTAATGGTTGTGAAGAGCAAGCAGAGAGTACAACAGCTGAACCTCAACATATATTATATTAAATATATATATATATATATATATATATATATATATATATATATATATATATATATATATATATATATATATATATATATATATATATAAAAAAAAAAAAATGAAACAATAAGATCACAGTAAACAGGTGATTTCAGAATATGCAAAACAACCACTCTGAAAGAATAGAGAAATTCCAAGCGCTTTCGTGATTACTCACATTATCAAGGAACTATGAAAGTAAAGCATCCAAGGAAGCTATATAAAGGGTCTGGCTTGTTGATATTTTGAGCCCTATTGTTGGCAAAATTTCTAACTATAATGTTAAAAACAACATAGACTTGGTTGATAAATTAAGCTCCTTGACTGACTTAAATGCTTTTAACATGGTTAGTTTTGATGTTACTTTTGTTTACGAAAGTTCCTGTTGATGATTTATTGTTTCTTATCTGAAGAACTCGTTAACTATGATTTACCATTGCCAGTTCCTACTATCATTAAACTTATTAAACTTTGCATTGTTGATGCAAAATTTGTATTTAATGATAAGTTTTACACTCAGAAGTTTGGTATGGCAATGGGAAATCCCTTTCACCTGTTCTTAGTAACTCATACATGGAATTTTTTGAACAAGGTTGCTTTAACACAATCCTCCCTAATAGAGTTAAATGGTTCAGATATGCTGGATGAGATTTTGTGTCTTATGTCAAAATGTAGATATACACCATTTCCTGGAAAATTAAATAGCTTAGCTTCCATTTCTATAAAACTTTACTGTTGAGTTTGAAGAAAAATAACCTATTGCCTTTTCTAGATGTTTTAATTATTAAGGTAATAATGAATTCAAATTTAAAATCTCTGTTATGAAAACCTACAAATAACTGTTCCTATGTCCACTATTATTCGCATCAAGATAGAGTCAAACTGTCTGTTTTCTCATCAATGTTTTTTAGAGCTACGAATTTGTAGTCCTGAGTTCATAGATGAGGAAATATCCAAAATTTATGAAATAGGTAATACTCAGAAACACTCAAGAAATGTAATTGATAAATCTTTTTAAAAGCACAGAAATACTTTTTTACAATCCAAAAGGAACAACCAGCCTATCTAACTAAAAATATGTTGGTTCCTCTTTCATGAAAACTTGCTGATATGCCTTCTCTTAAGACTTTAATATTTAAGTTATCTGCACCTTGATAGTAAAAACTTTGATAAAAGAATTTCCAAAATGCTGATGGATGTGTCCCAAGATCTTGTAAAATTTTATGATAAAGTTTATTACGGTCAAACTGGTAAAAACTGAACTAAGATTAAAACAATACAAATATAGCATTAGAACTGGACAAGATTCCAATGCTCTATTTATTCATGTAAGAGATTTTAATCCATCCAATTGATTTTCAAAAAGCAGAAAGTAGTATCAAAGTATGGTCGACAGGAATAGAATGAATCTTTTGTTTCATAAAAGCAGTTTTGACAATACATGAATATTTCCTTTGGTTT
>NC_091320.1:28813309-28820809 GCF_038502225.1 Cherax quadricarinatus | reverse complement strand
GAGAGAGATAGAGAGAGAGAGAGAGAGAGAGAGAGAGAGAGAGAGAGAGAGAGAGAGAGAGAGACAGACAGACAGACAGACAGACAGACTTGAAAGATGGGTAAGACAAGGAAGAAAATAAAAATAATGTTTCCAGACATTAAACAGAAATCCAAGTTGTAAAGAATTGGAAGGAAAGACGAGGACGCGTAACGTTAATGCTGTGTTTGAGAGCTGTGTGAATGCATGAATTTGTGTAAACACACGCACACACACACACACATATTATATACACACGCACACACTATATATATATATATATATATATATATATATATATATATATATATATATATATATATATATATATATATATATCTATATCGTGCCGAATAATACTGGTCAATTAGCAAGAACTCATTTAAAATTAAGTCATTTCTAAAATTTTCTCTTATACATTTAAAGATATATTTCTCTTATACGTTTAAAGATATATTTTTCATTTATATTAATGTAAAAAAATTATTTTGTACCAAAAGAACCTTAGAAAAGTTACCTAACCTTATTATAACAAGCGCAATTTAATTTAGCCTAATCCAACTAAATATATTTTAGATAAGTTTATATTATTTAATAATAAACAAACACAATGAAATATATTTTTTTCGTTAATAATGATTTTTGCGTGAAATTGTTGCATACATACTATTTGCCTTATCTGGCAAAAACGCTGCTATTTAAGCCCAAATCGCAAGTTTTAACTATTCGGCACGACATATACACATACATAGCCTCTCACTGCAGGTAGTAGACCTGCGACTGCTAAATAATAAGTCAATGAAATGCAAACAGGTTACACTAAAACAGTCTGGGAGACTACAATAATAAGCAATAAACAAAGCTAAGCCTCCTCTGAAGAAAATGGTGGAAGTAAAAACCATTAACAAAACCTGAGCGAAAACTTGAAAGAAATAATCACGTGTGGAATACAACCACCAACACTCCTGAGACAACCATGAGGTTATTGCTCCTAATATTATCAAGTTACCTGGTCATAAGTAGCGCAAACCTAAGGGTATTACAAATTTAATATTCTGCTCGTCTACTGTGATGGATCATTGGCGATAAATATGGACCAGCTGATGCACCCACATGGCTACCTGAATATGAAACTCAAACCAGCTGCACATGCATGATAGTGCAAAAGGAGGAAAATACTGTATATGTATCAATGTGATCCAGTGATAGTAAATCTGCCTCTACAGAAGCCTGCACTACTTACTACAAACAGATATTAGCAAACATAAAACGTAGTTCTGTGTACCACAATGTTAAAAGTCACGAAAGGTTACAGATTTGATAGCATTTTCTACACAAAAATAAAAACGGTGATTTTGAACATCAACTAAAGAAATGAAAAAATAAAACGGTAAATATAACTCACTCTGTGAAACATCTCAACCTCACACTGCAAATACTGACCAATCATCATATGTTTCGCAGAATTTTTAGCGAACAAGCCATCAACTAAATAAGATATAGCTGAATTTTAAAATATTTAACTGAAATGACTATACAGGTAACCGAATAAGAATATATATCCTAACATTAAGAATATACGAATGATTAGAGAACAGCAAATAGGTGGACAAGGCAGTGACATTAATGATACATAGTGACATACTGGGATCCCAATTCACATTCCATATACCAGAAATCTAACATGTCAAGCCCTTGCCTTGTACGAGATCCAACTTAAAATAGAGGTACACTGACGAATTCCTTTAGACACTGAGGGGTATACTTTTATTTAAAGTGGACCTCAAGCTGTGTAACACTATGTAGACAATGAAGTAACACTTTGAGGAACTCTTAACAAAAATCATGCATTTCTGGCCTACTTTAATACATTCTTGTATTCTCTAAAGAAGACACATAAACAAAAATGAAGTACAATCTGAGCAAACTCGGTAACCAGTGTTCACCACCAGCACAACTGAGACTAAGCACGACAGGTAGGGAGTGAACCATTGGTCACAACCAGCACAACTGAGATTGCTAATGACAGGCATGAGTGAACCATTGTTCATCACCAGCACAACTGAGACTAACCACGACAGGTAGGGAGTGAACCATTGGTCACCACCAGCACAACCGAGACTAAGCACGACAGGTAGGGAGTGAACCATTGGCCTACCACTCAGTACAATTGAGATTAAGCACGACAGGTAATGGAGTGAACCATTGGTCACAACCAGCACAACTGAGATTAAGCACGACAGGTAGGGAGTGAACTATTGTTCCCTACCAGCACAACTTCTGAGGCAGGTTGACAGTGATTTAAGGCAGCTCTTTCAGCTACAACTTTCAGTATTTCACGGCATTGACTAACAAGCCAGTGCATGATCTCCAGACTAGCATGATCCTCCGGCACATAATGCACACTAGTGTATGATTCATTACTGTAGCACTCTCTGGGTTAGTACTAGTACGACTCTAAAGGTCACAGTGTGCGAACGTACACTAGTGAATGCCCACACACTAGTGTATTGACTCACTACAGTAATGACACACACCAGTGAACTACCCACATAGTGTACGACCCACAGTAGTGAACTACTCACACACTAGCATACAAAACACACACTAGTGAATCATCTAATGCTAGTGTATTACCTTGGTAATATCAGGACGACTAACCACCACCACAGACGACTCTGGGTGGAGGCGTTGCCTCCGGCGGTAATTTAATGTTCTCATGTACCACTTATTTACGGTTCCCAGGAACACATATCCCTGGGGAGAGGAGGGGGGAGAAAGGAAGGGGAATGAAGAAAGAGGGGAGATGAAAGAAGAGATGGTGGGAGAGAGAGAGAGAGAGAGAGAGAGAGAGAGAGAGAGAGAGAGAGAGAGAGAGAGAGAGAGAGAGAGAGAGAGAGAGAGAAAGTTCGAAAAAGAGGCGACTGAAGAAAACGAAGTAACAGAAAATTTGCATTTTTAATCACTAGGTACGCAGATGCCTCTTACCCAACACTTAAAATACTTCCAGGAAGTACTAGGACTGGAGTGTTTTCTTGCACAGGATAAGAAACTCAACCAGGTAATATGACATTCCAGAAGGACTGGAGTTATTTAACCCATTTTCCCCCTAAATGTAACCCACAATAGTGATTTAACACACAGGTACCCATATGTAATGTTAGGTTGGCAGGGGTGTAAGGAAACTAGCCCATATAGTTAGTTGGTTAACTGGGTTTAAAGACAATCGACTAAAGGAGGGTCATTAAGGCTACATGTATCCTGTTCACTACCAGCCAAGAATATATTAATCCCCAATTTAATTAGGGATTAAAGAAAACTCTCGGTATATATACAGCGAGACACGAACCTCTCGATGTATATATCCCATGTATATGTACATAATCCATTATATATATACATTTACATGTATATGTAAATAGAAATAAGTCACTTCAAATGAGTTTCTTGTAATTAATGCTTTACGTTCTGCAGTCTATAAGATACAGTATAAATGCGTCATGACTTAATAGGACCCCCAATGGAAATAAGTCACTTCGATTGTTTTGGGTTATCCTGGGTAGTATACATATGTTAGTATGTACGATACTTGTACTTGTGTCTACCTGTACCTCAATAAAATTAATAAGGACGTAACACATAAGCTGAATTAAGAAATATTTGTGTTCATGTAAATTTTAGTTAAGCTAGGATTTGTTAATATGTGTGGAAATCTACACTTCATACAAAGAAAACATTTTCAATACACTGCAACCACTATGAATTTTCTAAATTAGTTACGCTTGAATAAAATTTGTTTTCTGTAAGTTTTGATTACAATCCGTTTTCTGTTTTCACTGTGGGTATATGTTAACAAAATAAATAGTCGACATTACTATGAAATGTTTAATATCTACAATTTAATTATACCAGAAACGTACGTACGTACGTATATAATATATATATATATATATATAGTATGGTATATATATATATATATATATATATATATATATATATATATATATATAAGTAGACTTGTGAGCTGCAAGTCTGCTCAGGCAATCACCCTGCCCTAGAAGGGCTAAGCATGGTGTCTGATCATATATATACATATATATATATATATATATATATATATATATATATATATATATATATATATATATATATATATATAATATATATTATATATATAATATATTATATATATATATATATATATATAGTATATATATATATATATACTCATATATATATATATATATATATATATATATGCATATATATAATATATAGTATATATATATATATATATATATATATATATATATATATATATATATATATATTATATATATATATATATATATATATATATATATATATATATATATATATATATATATATATTATATATGTATTATATATATACGTATTCTATATATATATATATATATATATATATATATATATATATATATATATATATCTGCAGTCTTCTTTGCCCTTCTCCGATCTTCATGACTTTGTACTTGCAGGGTTGAAATCAAGAAGCCAGTTGCTGGACCACGTGTCCAGCCTGTCCAGGTCTCTTTGAAGTCCTGCTTGGTCCTCATCTGATTTAATTCTCCTCATTAACTTCACATCATCTGCGAACAGGGACACTTCTGAGTCTATCCCTTCCATCATGTCATTCACATATACCAGAAATAGCACTGGTCCTAGTACCGACCCCTGTGGGACCCCGCTCGTCACAGGTGCCCACTGTGATACCTCATCCCGTACCATGACTAGTTGTTGCCTCCCTGTCAGGTATTCTCTGAGCCATTGCAGTGCCCTTCCTGTTATATGCGCCTGATCCTCTAGTTTCTGCACTAGTCTCTTGTGAAGAACTGTGTCGAAGGCCTTCTTGCAGTCCAAGAAAATGCAATCAACCCACCCCTCTTTCTCGTGTCGCACTTCTGCAACTTTGTCATAGAACTCCAGAGGGTTTGTGACACAGGATTTGCCTTGCATGAATCTGTGCTGGTTATCGTTTATAATCTTGTTCCGTTCCAGGTTCTCCACCACTCTCCTCCTGATAATCTTCTCCATGACTTTGCATACTATACAGGTCAGTGACTCTGGTCTGTAATTTAGTGCCTCTTTTCTGTCTCCTTTTTTAAAAATGGGAACTACATTTGCGGTCTTCCATACCTCAGGTAGTTGCCCAGTTTCAAGGGATGTGTTGAAGATTGTGGTTAATGGCACACACTATATCTGCTCCCTCCCTGAGGACCCACGGGAAGATGTTGTCCGGCCCCATTGCCTTTGAGGTATCAGGGTCACTTAGCAGCTTCTTCACCTCCTCCTCAGTTGTGTGCATATCGTCCAGCAACTGTTGGTCTATTCCCTGTTGGTGTCCCCCTCTGTCCTGTCTTCCCAGAGTCCTTCCTGTCTCCATTGTGAATACTTCCTTAAATCTCCTGTTGAGCTCCTCGCATACCTCTTGATCGTTTCTTGTGAGTTCCCCACCTTCTTTCCTCAGCCTGATCACCTGGTCTGTGTCGTCTTTCTTCTATTGTGGCTAAACAGCAGTTTCGGGTCAGACTTGGCTTTCGATGCTATGTCATTTTCGTACTGTCGCTGGACCTCCCTCCTTTTCTGTGCATATTCGTTTCTGGCTCTTCGACTGATCTCCTTGTTTCCCTGGGTCCTTTGCCTTCTATACCTCTTCTACTCTCTAATGCACTTAGGTTTTGCCTCCCTGCACCTTTGGGTAAACCAAGGACTCGCTTTGGTCTTCCCATTGTTTCTGTTGCCCCTGGGAACAGACCTTTCCTCTGCCTCCTTGCATTTTGTTGTTACATACTTCATCATTTCATTTACTGTCTTTCCTACCATTTCTCTGTCCCATTGCACCTCCCGCAGGAAGTTCCTCATACCTGTGTAGTCCCCCCTTTTATAGTTTGGCTTTTCCCATTTGACTCCTGTTACCCTCTCCACCTGTAACTCTACTATGTAATCAAAACTCAGGATTACGTGGTCACTAGCTCCGAGGGGCCTCTCATAAGTGATGTCATCAATGTCTGAGCTACTCAGGGTGAACACAAGGTCCAGTCTTGCTGGTTCATCCTCCCCTCGCTCTCTGGTAGTGTCCCTGATGTGTTGATGCATGAGGTTTTCCAGTACCACATCCATCATCTTGGCTGTCCATGTTTCGGGGCCCCCATGAGGCTCCAGGTTTTCCCAATCGATCTTCCTGTGGTTGAAATCACCCATAACCAGTAACTTTGCACGTCGGAGCTCTTCGTGCCACCTCAGTCAGTGTGTCCACCATCACTCTGTTGTTCTCATCATATTCCTCTCTTGGCCTCCTGCAGTTCTGTGGTGGGTTATACATCACAGCAATGACTACCTTATGTTCCCCAGATTGAATTGTGCCTGCTATGTAGTCCCTTTCTCCAATCTCGTCCATGCCGTCCATTTCCTCGAAACTCCAATCTGTTTTTTATGAGCAGTGCAACCCCTCCTCCCCCTCTGCTCCTTCTATCTTTCCTCAGGATCTGATAATCTGATATCCTGGTGGGAAGACTGCGTCTGTTATTGCCTCAGTGAGTTTCGTTTCTGTGACTGCTGTGATGTCTGGGGACTTCTCGTTGATTCTTTCGTGCCATTCCTTGTATTTATTTGCTATTCCATCTGCGTTCGTGTACCACACCTTCAGCTTCTTGTCTATCACAGTGGACCTGGGAGAATACTGGGGTTGTGGGGGTGGGAGCCCGGGGGGGTTATGGGGGTTTGTGGTGTGGGTGGGATTTGTGGTGGTGGGAGTGAGGGCAGAGTGCCTGTAGGGAGCTGCTGTGGCAGTGGGGTTTGTGATGTGGGGGTGGGGGCAGGGGGAACAGTATGTGGGTGTTGGTTGAGATTGTTCAGCTGCGTTGGTGTTTTCGCAGTGTGGGTGGGGTTTGTGGTGGGGGGGCAGAGTGCCCAAAAGGGGCTGCTGTAGAGGTGGGGTTTGTGGTGGGGGGTGGAGGGAGAGGTAACAGTATGCAGGTTTTGGTTGAGGTTGTTCAGTTGCTTCGGGGCTGTTGTGGTTGGAGTCTTTCTGTGGGTGTCTCTCTAGGGTGTATTTGTCCTTCCACCTGAGTCTGGGTTCTGCTCGTCCTCATCGATGTGTCCCGTTCCTCTTTCCGTTTTTGTACCCTCTCTCTTAGTCTTGTCCTTTCCTTCTGTGTTCTGTCGCGATCGAGGTACACGCTCCGGTACTCTGAAGTGTCCCTCAGTGGTGCTTTCTCCTGCAGGACCCTGGTTCAAACTGATTCTACCTTGAAGACTACTTTGACAGGCCGTCTCCTTCTGCATGCAAACCACCCAATTCTCTGAAAATTTGCCACCTGGGTCATGTCTCCCTCTTCTATTGCTTTCAAGATACCTTCGATCACTTTCTTCTCCCCTTGGATTCTTTCATCATAGGTTTCCCCTTCAACTTCTTGGAGCCTGTAGACAAACATTGACCTT
>NC_091320.1:28783309-28808309 GCF_038502225.1 Cherax quadricarinatus | reverse complement strand
TCTCACTGCCAGAAGGCGGGCTCTATCCTTCCCTGACACACTCTGAAGCATTGTTGAGGCTATATTTTCCACTATTGGACCATCCCAGTGCGATTCTTTGTAGTTGTTGGGGGGAGCAGGTCTGGTTTCAGAGCCCGTTAGATTATCCCAGATCATTGCTCCGTCAATGAATTTTTGGTCCTGGACTCCAATCTTGTCCCTAAGATGTTCAGAGAGAATTGCTGCTACAAGCTCTCTGGATGCAATACACGAGGACAGAAAAGCAGGTAACGCAATCTGTGATGACTTGCGGACACCAATGCCTCCTAGTCTGACTAAGTGTAGCTTGGTTCCACTGCCCGTCTTCTAGAGTAAGGTTTACCTGGAGTTTACCTGGAGAGAGTTCCGGGGGTCAACGCCCCCGCGGCCCGGTCTGTGACCAGGCCTCCTGGTGGATCAGAGCCTGATCAACCAGGCTGTTGCTGCTGGCTGCACGCAAACCAACGTACGAGCCACAGCTCGGCTGATCCGGAACTGACTTTAGGTTAAGTACTTTCGTAAAAATCTGCCTCAGAATACTGTCATATTCGTGCAGTATAGGGTTATCATATGAAGGTGCACATCTTAGGAAATATGTCAACCTGGGCAGACTCAAGCACTTTGTGAGAAGGTACAAGGCATCGTGGGTGTCCAGATTGCCTATTCGTTGTTCCATTCTCCTTAACTCTTCCAATTTCTTCCTGAGAATTGTGTCAATGGCATTGCTTCCCAGAGATGCTCCTAGCAAGACACTATTTGTGGGGGCAATGACTGCTGCTCCTGGTAGTTTTGATCTCACTGCATTTATCACTTGTTAACTGACTGAGATGATTTCACATTTGGATGGATTCAGGATGAGACCCATTTCCTGTCAACGTGTCATTACCTGTGTAAGGTCATGTAGGAGGGACTCCTTTGTACCTGCTAGTGTGCCATCATCTAGGAACCAGATGTTTAGCTCGCTGGTCAGTCTGACTGTGATTTCCCTAACTGCTATACAGAAGAGAAATGATTCAAGAGGATCTCCTTGTTGGACACCCTCCGATGATGTGATTTCATGCTCTCCAAAGAGAAGCATTGATTCCTTGCTATACCCAGCTGAAACAAAAGGGAAGAGACCAGGGAAATGTTCTTGTACTGCTGCTAATACCACGTCTCTTTTCAGGAGATTGAATGCATTCTTGAAATCTAATTTTACTACTGCATTGTCCTCAGGCAGGTTGTTGATATACGCCCTTGTTGCATGAACCGCTGCTTCACTTCCTTGAGAGACCCCAAAGCCAAGCTGGTTTGGTTGAAGCATCATGGCTGCCTGTGCACGAATACTTCGGACAGCAGCTTTGGATACGAGGCGGCGTAACGTGTTGCCTACTGCAATTGGCCGAATTCCTCCATCCTTCTTTTTAAGTGAACAAAGTGTTGCACCAAAAAAGGTCTAATTTCATCAGGAATCAGACCAACCAAGGAACTGTTGACGAACCTTGTGATCTCTGAAAGCAGTCTCTCTGCAATTTCCCCAATAACTGGATTAACCATTTCCTTTAAATGCTGTGGCCTTATTCCAGTGTAACCCCCAGCAGAGCCAGATGGGAACATTATTGCTTTGTAAATGTCTGAGTCTTCCACAGTCAATGGTTCCATAGTGGGGACATAGGTGTACCCACGGAACAAGTGGTATTGATCAATAACAACACTGCACTAGCCAAGGAGTCGAACCCATGCTGTTTTGGCCCGCCTCATGGTGAGAGAAAACGCATGACACTTTAGACCACTAGACCAGTCTAGTGGTCTAAAGCGTCATGCGTTTTCTCTCACCATGAGGAGGGCCAACACAGCATGGGTTCGACTCCTTGGCTAGTGCAGTGTTGTTATTGATATATATATATATATATATATATATATATATATATATATATATATATATATATAAAGTGTATACGTACATGTGTATGCATGTGTTTAAACGTATTTACATGCGAAATCTTCAAAGATACAGAAAGACACAGAAAACATGTGCATACAACTGGGGCATCACTCGGCTGCTAACGAGTGTTAGTAAATTCAGAATGGACATTAATGATATCATCAAGCACCTTGGAGTAAATAAAGTATTCATACAGTTCCAAGTACCACATTACACCAGGACTAAAGTCATTGACAACTGGACACTCAAGTATATAATGGTTATTGGAGAGGGAGGCAGGGAATGTATGAAAGATGGAAAGAGTGAGGGTATGCAAAATGGGGAAAGGAATAAGAGGGAAAAAGATGATTCGAGAGAAAGAGGGAAGATGGGACAATGAAGGAAGAGAAAAACGAAAATAACAGAAAGGAAGAGGAGTGTACACCGTTAAAATGGAGGAGAAAACTTAAATGGTTATGTTGTATCTGGGTTTAATACAAGACATTCAGAAAAAAGATAATGAAGGTAAAGTTATGTAGGTGTCTGAGAGTAAATGGAGGAGAGCTTGAGATGAAGTAAAAAAATGAGGGAAATTGTCTGTAAGTAAGAAAAAGAAGAGAAAGCTAATTGTCTAGAGGTAAGAAAATGAAGGAAGAACTATCTGGAGCTAAGAAAATGAAGGGGAACTGACTGAAGGAAAGATAATTGAGGTAAATTTGTTTGAAGGTAACAAAATGGGGCGGAATTTGCTTGAAGATAAAAACATGGAAGAAGGGAGGAGATTGAGTTGAGGGAAGGAAAATAAATAACCGTAGTCTGAGAAAAAAGACAATGCGTGATAGCGTTGTGTAGGCTAACAAGAGGGTCGGAGAGAAAAAAAATGAACGGAAGTCTGGTTGATGGAAAGAAAACAAACGCGAATATCTGACTAAAGGAAAGAAAACAGAGTAAACTGGGGGTGGGAGAACCACTTGTGGCGGAAAAAAAACCGAAGGTTGGATGTCTGATTGTGTGGAAAAACCGAAGGTTGGATGTCTGATTGTGTGGAAAAACCGAAGGTTGGATGTCTGATTGTGTGAGAAAACCGAAGGCTGGATATCCGATTGTGTGGAAAAAAAACAATAATGTGGCGAATTATTTTGAACACCTCAGAGTATATATATTATTACATTATATTCAATAGAAGAGCTACACCCACATGGGTCATACAGTCTGGGGTAATGGGAGGAAATCAGGCTCTATTCAAGGGAAGAACAAGTCCAATTATTTTATCAAGAGCTCTCCATTAGCATCAAGGAGCATCCCTTGAGAGGCTCAAACTATAAACTCTTCATTCTCACTCATTCTTTACTCTCTTCTAAAGATATCCTTTTGTATATTCTCCTCGACACTGAACCAAGTTCCTGGGAACCTCATGAGAACCTACTGAAGATTTCCTATATTCTACTCACATTTAACGAGGCAGTTTTCAAAAGGTCTACTGTCTATCTGTTTTTGATTCCGGGATCATCCCGTCCTATCTCCCGCCTCCTCCTCCTCGCTGCCCGGTCCCAGACCAGGCCTCCTAGTTGATGACCTAGTCAACTCGCTTAATGAGGAATCTATCCTAGGAAGTCATCAAGTTTCCTTATGAAGAAAGTTAAGGGTATGTTGGTACTGCCTATGATATTTGAAAGGAAAGTGTCAAAAATTCTTGGACTCTTTGGATTAGTTAAGTTATCATTCTCTCTCTCTCTCGTGTATTTATTGGACCCCTGCTTTTCACTGGGATATTTTGCACAGCCTACTGTCCCTCTCGCGTTAAATGTGGTGACGGTACAATGCTCCTGCTTTGTGCCTTAAATGTGGTGACAATACAATGATCATGCTACTACGTTCTTTAAAGATGATTGTGCAATGTTCCTGTTACGTGCCTTAAATGTAATGACTGTACAATATCTTCCTTTGCAGACGATGCTAGAATTCTCCTCTAATGAGGATACTGAAAATCTCCAAGAGGATAAAAGCCAACAATATGAAATTCAATGAAGACAAATTTCAATTACTTCGCTATGGAAATTTTGAGGAAATAAAAGCTAGATCGTCGTATAAAACAAATTCTAACTACAAAATAGAGCGGAAAACTAATGTGAAGAACTTGAGAGTGATAATGTCAGAGGATCTCGCTTTCAAAGACCACAACAATGTCATTATCACATCTACTAGGAAAATGATAGGTTGGATAATGAGAACTCTCAAAACAAGGAATGCTAAGCCAATGATGATCCTCTCTGAGCCACATTTTCTCTCTTAGCTGAAATACTACTGTACACTAACGGCCTTTCAAGGCGGGCGAAATTGCAGACCTGGAGAATATACAGACAAGTTTATCTGTACGTATAAGTATAGTCAAGCACATAAATTTCTGGGACCGTCTGAAGTCCTTTGACCTGTACTTCTTGGAACGCAGGCTAGAAAGATACATCAATTTGCACCTTGAAAATCCGAGAGGGACTAGTCCCAAATTTGCACACAGAAATCACTCCCGATGACAACAAAACTCAGCAGGCGGTGTAACATTTCCCCAATTAAAAGCAGGGGTGTCGTGAGTACACTATGAAGTAACACAATCAGTGTCAGAGGGCCCAAGACTGTTCAACTGCCTCCCAGCATACATAAGGGGAATTAACAATAGACCTCTGGCTGTCTTCAAGAGAGAGCAGTACAGATAGATACCTTAAGTCAGTACTTGACCAACCGGGCTTTGGTTCGTACGTTGGATTGGGTGCAGCTGGCAGTAACAGTTTAGTTGAAGAAGCACTGATTCACTGTGAGGCCTGGTCATGGATCGGTCCGCGGGGGCGTTGACCCCCCGGAACACCCTCCTGGTAGGCTGACACCAGGTATGTGCCTTAAATGTGATGACGGTGGAAAAAATTCTTCACGACATCGATCCAACCAAAACCAGAAATTTTACTTCCCAAGAGTTGAAGATAAATAATACTCTGAACATCATCACAAGATGAAACTCATTAATGAGGACAAAATTAATCGAAAGTGAATAAATTATTCTCAATAAAAAAATCATCTGTAGTTTAGAAGTCAAGAAAATGTAACTTCAGAGAAAATCGTTCAAAATATTCGAAAACCTATCGGCTATTCTCTTTTCTCGTGAATAAAAGCTTAGTATATATATATATATATATATATATATATATATATATATATATATATATATATATATATATATATATAATATATATATATATATATATATATATATATATATATATATATATATATATATATAATATATATATATATATATATATATATATATATATATATATATATATATATATATATATATATATATATATATATATATATATATATATGAAAGGAATTCGCAAGAGCAGGCGAAATATACACAAACACTGATCTCTGGCACAATACCTTACAGCTTTTCATCTCATCCCGTGCATGCATCAGCCTTACTAGAGATTTTAACAATGCAAGGAATTCGCAAGAGCAAATATATGTATATTTCGCCTGCTCTTGCGAATTCCTTGCATTGTTAAAATCTCTAGTAAGGCTGATGCATGCAGGGGATGAGATGAAAAGCTGTAAGCCTTCTCCCTGAAAGCTGGCTGCCTAGGATAAAAGTCTAGCGCAAGCTGGACGCCAAGGTATTGTCCAGTGTGGTGAGATCGGTATAGCACTGCGTACCTCGTTCCAAGGTTCGAGTCTCCTTCAGCCAGAGATCAGTGCTTATATATATACATATATTTTTTTTTTATTATCACACTGGCCGATTCCCACCAAGGCAGGGTGGCCCGAAAAAGAAAAACTTTCACCATCATTCACTCCATCACTGTCTTGCCAGAAGGGTGCTTTACACTACAGTTTTTAAACTGCAACATTAACACCCCTCCTTCAGAGTGCAGGCACTGTACTTCCCATCTCCAGGACTCAAGTCCGGCCTGCCGGTTTCCCTGAACCCCTTCATAAATGTTACTTTGCTCACACTCCAACAGCACGTCAAGTATTAAAAACCGTTTGTCTCCATTCACTCCTATCAAACACGCTCACGCATGCCTGCTGGAAGTCCAAGCCCCTCGCACACAAAACCTCCTTTACCCCCTCTCTCCAACCTTTCCTAGGCCGACCCCTACCCCGCCTTCCTTCCACTACAGACTGATACACTCTTGAAGTCATTCTGTTTCGCTCCATTCTCTCTACATGTCCGAACCACCTCAACAACCCTTCCTCAGCCCTCTGGACAACAGTTTTGGTAATCCCGCACCTCCTCCTAACTTCCAAACTACGAATTCTCTGCATTATATTCACACCACACATTGCCCTCAGACATGACATCTCCACTGCCTCCAGCCTTCTTCTCGCTGCAACATTCATCACCCATGCTTCACACCCATATAAGAGCGTTGGTAAAACTATACTCTCATACATTCCCCTCTTTGCCTCCAAGGACAAAGTTCTTTGTCTCCACAGACTCCTAAGTGCACCACTCACTCTTTTCTCCTCATCAATTCTATGATTCACCTCATCTTTCATAGACCCATCCGCTGACACGTCCACTCCCAAATATCTGAATACATTCACCTCCTCCATACTCTCTCCCTCCAATCTGATATTCAATCTTTCATCACCTAATCTTTTTGTTATCCTCATAACCTTACTCTTTCCTGTATTCACCTTTAATTTTCTTCTTTTGCACACCCTACCAAATTCATCCACCAATCTCTGTAACTTCTCTTCAGAATCTCCCAAGAGCACAGTGTCATCAGCAAAGAGCAACTGTGACAACTCCCACTTTGTGTGTGATTCTTCATCTTTTAACTCCACGCCTCTTGCCAAGACCCTCGCATTTACTTCTCTTACAACCCCATCTATAAATATATTAAACAACCACGGTGACATCACACATCCTTGTCTAAGGCCTACTTTTACTGGGAAATAATTTCCCTCTTTCCTACATATTCTAACTTGAGCCTCACTATCCTCGTAAAAACTCTTCACTGCTTTCAGTAACCTACCTCCTACACCATACACTTGCAACATCTGCCACATTGCCCCCCTATCCACCCTGTCATACGCCTTTTCCAAATCCATAAATGCCACAAAGACCTCTTTAGCCTTATCTAAATACTGTTCACTTATATGTTTCACTGTAAACACCTGGTCCACACACCCCCTACCTTTCCTAAAGCCTCCTTGTTCATCTGCTATCCTATTCTCCGTCTTACTCTTAATTCTTTCAATAATAACTCTACCATACACTTTACCAGGTATACTCAGCAGACTTATCCCCCTATAATTTTTGCACTCTCTTTTATCCCCTTTGCCTTTATACAAAGGAACTATGCATGCTCTCTGCCAATCCCTAGGTACCTTACCCTCTTCCATACATTTATTAAATAATTGCACCAACCACTCCAAAACTATATCCCCACCTGCTTTTAACATTTCTATCTTTATCCCATCAATCCCGGCTGCCTTACCCCCTTTCATTTTACCTACTGCCTCACGAACTTCCCCCACACTCACAACTGGCTCTTCCTCACTCCTACAAGATGTTATTCCTCCTTGTCCTATACACGAAATCACAGCTTCCCTATCTTCATCAACATTTAACAATTCCTCAAAATATTCCCTCCATCTTCCCAATACCTCTAACTCTCCATTTAATAACTCGCCTCTCCTATTTTTAACTGACAAATCCATTTGTTCTCTAGGCTTTCTTAACTTGTTAATCTCACTCCAAAACTTTTTCTTATTTTCAACAAAATTTGCTGATAACATCTCACCCACTCTCTCATTTGCTCTCTTTTTACATTGCTTCACCACTCTCTTAACCTCTCTCTTTTTCTCCATATACTCTTCCCTCCTTGCATCACTTCTACTTTGTAAAAACTTCTCATATGCTAACTTTTTCTCCCTTACTACTCTCTTTACATCATCATTCCACCAATCGCTCCTCTTCCCTCCCGCACCCACTTTCCTGTAACCACAAACTTCTGCTGAACACTCTAACACTACATTTTTAAACCTACCCCATACCTCTTCGACCCCATTGCCTATGCTCTCATTAGCCCATCTATCCTCCAATAGCTGTTTATATCTTACAATAACTGCCTCCTCTTTTAGTTTATAAACCTTCACCTCTCTCTTCCCTGATGCTTCTATTCTCCTAGTATCCCATCTACCTTTTACTCTCAGTGTAGCTACAACTAGAAAGTGATCTGATATATCTGTGGCCCCTCTATAAACATGTACATCCTGAAGTCTACTTAACAGTCTTTTATCTACCAATACATAATCCAACAAACTACTGTCATTTCGCCCTACATCATATCTTGTATACTTATTTATCCTCTTTTTCTTAAAATATGTATTACCTATAACTAAACCCCTTTCTATACAAAGTTCAATCAAAGGGCTCCCATTATCATTTACACCTGGCACCCCAAACTTACCTACCACACCCTCTCTAAAAGTTTCTCCTACTTTAGCATTCATGTCCCCTACCACAATCACTCTCTCACTTGGTTCAAAGGCTCCTATACATTCACTTAACATCTCCCAAAATCTCTCTCTCTCCTCTGCATTCCTCTCTTCTCCAGGTGCATACACGCTTATTATAACCCACTTCTCGCATCCAACCTTTACTTTAATCCACATAATTCTTGAATTTACACATTCATATTCTCTTTTCTCCTTCCATAACTGATCATTCAACATTACTGCTACCCCTTCCTTTGCTCTAACTCTCTCAGATACTCTAGATTTAATCCCATTTATTTCCCCCCACTGAAACTCCCCTACCCCCTTCAGTTTTGTTTCGCTTAGGGCCAGGACATCCAACTTCTTTTCATTCATAACATCAGCAATCATGTTTCTTGTCATCCGCACTACATCCACGCACATTTAAGCATCCCAGTTTTATAAAGCTTTTCTTCTTCTCTTTTTCAGTAAATGTCTACAGGAGAAGGGGTTACTAGCCCACTGCTCCCGGCATTTTAGTCGCCTCATACGACACGCATGGCTTACGGAGGAAAGATTCTTTTCCACTTCCCCATGGACAATAGAAGAAATAAAGAAGAACAAGAGCTATTTAGAAAAAGGAGAAAAACCTAGATGTATGTATATATATATGCATGTGCGTGTCTGTGAAGTGTGACCAAAGTGTAAGTAGGAGTAGCAAGATATCCCTGTTATCTAGCGTGTTTATGAGACAGAAAAAGAAACCAGCAATCCTACCATCATGCAAAACAGTTACAGGTTTCTGTTTCACAGTCATCTGGCAGGACGGTAGTACTTCCCTGGGTGGTTGCTGTCTACCAACCTACTATATATATATATATATATATATATATATATATATATATATATATATATATATATATATATATATATATATATATATATATATATATATATAATGTCGTGCCTAATAGGTAAAACTGGTCAATTAACAAGAGCTCATTTAAAATAAAGTCCTTTCTAAAATTTTCTCTTGTACGTTTAAAGATATATTTTTCCATTAATGTTAATGTAAAAATTTTTAATTTTGCACCAAAAGAATCTTATAAAACTTACCTAACCTTATTATAACAAGAACAATTTATTTTAGCCTAACCCAACTAAATATATTTTAGATTTGTTTACAATAATTTAATACTAAACAAACACAGTGAAATATTTTTTTTTCGTTAGGTTAAGAATGATTTTGGCGAAATTATTGCATACACAAATTTTCGCTTGTCCTATATGGCAAGATGAGCGTTGCTATTTAAGCCAAGATCGCAAGTTCTGCCTATTCGGCACGACATATATATATATATGTCGTGCCGAATAGGCAGAACTTGCGATCTTGGCTTAAATAGCAACGCTCATCTTGCCATATAGGACAAGTGAAAATTTGTGTATGCAATAATTTCGCCAAAATCATTCTGAACCTAACGAAAAAAATATATTTCATTGTGTTTGTTTAGTATTAAATTATTGTAAACAAATCTAAATTATATTTAGTTGGGTTAGGCTAAAATAAATTGTTCTTGTTATAATAAGGTTAGTTAAGTTTTCTAAGTTCCTTTTGGTACAAAATTATAAATTTTTACATCAACATTAATGAAAAAAATTTATCTTTAAACGTATAAGAGAAAATTTTAGAAAGGACTTAATTTTAAATGAGTTCTTGCTAATTGACCAGTTTTACATATTCGGCACGACATATATATATATATATATATATATATATATATATATATATATATATATATATATATATATATATATATATATATATATATATATATATATATATATATATATATTTATTAGAGTCCTTCTGATTCTAATAAACAGTACTGCAATATCTTGCCCATCGAACTTCTTACATGTGATATAATTAAAAGAACAAAATTGATTCTCTACATACACAATTTTTTTTAAATTTGTCGCGAGACTTCGCTATTTATCTCCAGTGTGTATTACTGTCATTCTATTTTCCATGTCTTCCGGGGCAAAGTAGTCAGCAGGCTCAACAGTTCCCTAAAGACCAACCTTCCTCTCCCCGCTATGCTGGGCTGCTGGTATTATCTACAGAAAGTGACACATCCAATTTCCACTCTCTCCCACACATCTCAAGTTAAAGTTTTTCCTGAAGCTAAATGTCAGCGTTAGGTGTGTTTGGGTATACACGCAAGTGTCTGCTTACCGGGTTGTTGCTAAATTAGTTGTCAGGGAAATATCACCTGACGGGGGCATTTAATATAAGATACTCGTTCGATGGTTCATTAAGTTTAGTTTAATCTCTTTATTATGCATTAAGGGCATCTTAACTGCGTTATGCTTAAATAGTTACCTTCTTGACCCTAAATTACAAGTTTAGTGTATGGTCGAGCACTTCGCCCTTTTCTCCCACCACCATTCAACTTACAGTAGAACTGCCAAGCTGGATTAACAAGCAGATACGCTAGGTAAGGTAAGGTTCGTCAGGAAACAGGACAAGTGTTTCCTGATGCGGGTCTTAGTCAGATGATGACCCGCCATTGGAGCTTTTGGTCATCTGACCGAGACCTTCCGCTGGCTTACCAGTCCACCCCTTTAAAAATTATGGACATAGTTATAACCATTTTTTATTAGCAAATAAGCGCTCTAAACCCAGTATAGAACGTATTTTTCTCCGGTTGTTTCCCTTCTTCTAATGATGTCAATTTCAACTACTCTAGCCTCTCATCATAGTTCAAATCCTTCACTCTTGGGATTATTATATTTGCAAGCCTTCTTGAACATGTGTTCATTTAATAGCACATACCTGCAAGCCTCTCCCAAGAAGCTCATTGCTAGGAATCCCTTCCTTAAATCACTTGTTAAAGCAACTGCTCAAGAAGAAATTTCTCGCCTAGATGGTAGTAACAAGTTATCACAATTTATATACACTGATGGATCTAAACAGGAGTCTTCTGGCAGGGCTGCATCTGCTCTTGTTGCCACCTCTCTTGTTAAGAACGAAAATAAATTTGAGTTAGGCATAAGAATTAACAACTGGGCGTCTACACCGCAAACTGAATTGTTTGCGATCCTAATAGCGCTAAAGCTAACTTATGACACTGAGCCTGACTATCATCATTACTGATTCTATGTCATCATTGAAGGCTCTTGACTCATATAATGACTCCAACAACATGCCTACTGGAGAAGCCAGGTAAAGATACTCAAAAATCCAGGAAAAAGGAATTAATGTACAATTGCTATGGATCCCTTCACACATTGGATTACACCTTTATGATAAAGTTGATATGTTAGCCAAGAAGAGTACCCTGAAGGTGAATGTAGAATATAACTTTGGTATACCTGTGTCTAGCATAAGGAATAATATTAGGAGAGATGTAAATAATAAAAATGAATATTATAGGAATGCAATTAGAAGTCTGAGTAGATCCATAACACACTAACATGAACTTGCAATGTGAACAGACTGACTGATGTTGTAGTGGCTAGGCTTAAGTTTGGTTACAAGCACTTCTGGCAGTTTGGGAGACACACAAATGATGATCACCCTAAATGCAAATTATATGGTCAGGCATATGGTCACTGTCTTGAACACGATGTGCTTAATTGTTCGCTTACTGTGGAATATAGATAGTATAAAAATATATGTGACATGTCAAGATATTAATGAAAATAAGACACCAGACATACTAAGCAAATTTCCTAAATTTGCTTGTAACAGATAAGTGAACTGTAGATATAAATCCAAATGTACACCTGGGCCTTTTGTGTATCCACATGCTCTTGCGCTACCGTCCACAGGATGGATATGGGTTGCACAATAAACTAGCCACTTCGGTGGCAGAATCTAAAATCTAATCTTGAACTTATGAACATACTTTGTCAAGAGACCTGTCATGTACAATATACAGTGTCCAAAAGGATCTTCTGATGCCTTTAAAGGCATTTAAAAGATTCACTCAACTCGCATGTGTTACTGGTGTTTCGTGGTGTAGAATCGCTCTATTATTTTCTAAGACTGATTTTTAAGTATCTCAAAAACTATAAAAAAAATCGTCTATATATATATATATATATATATATATATATATATATATATATATATATATATATATATATATATATATATATATACATATATTATAAACGAGTAGAAAAAGCTTAGGGCTGGCTTTTCATATCTTATAATTTCATACCTGACATCTCAGAAACCCTCCTACCCCATATGGGTAGTAGGGGGATGATGGTAGGGTGGGGTTGGCACCGACCACTAACCCAGTCTAAGGGTAACCGTGGCCGGTGACACCTACGCTACTCTGAGACCTCTCTCCCTGCTTTGGTTGCTCCCTTGCAACATTGCACAGCTCCTGATGACGCACTGAGAAGTGTGAAAGTAATTGAGCTAAAGATTTCCACACCTCATCCCCCCCCGGTGGCTTGTCCTGCATATATATATGTCGTGCTGAGTAGGTTAAACTGGTTAATTAGCAAGAACTCGTTAAGAATTAAGTCCTTTCCAAAATTTTCTCTTATACGTTTAAAGATATATCTTTCATTTATGTTGATGAAAAATTAATAATTTCGTACCAAAAGAACTTTAGAAAACTTAACCTTATTATAACAAACGCAATTTAGTTTAGCCTAATCCAACTTTATATATTTTAGATAAGTTTACAATAATTTAATAATAAACAAACACAGTTAAATTAATTTTTTTCGTTAGGTTTAGAATGATTTTTGCGAAATTACGGCACACACAAATTTTCACTTGTCTTACTTGGCAAGAAGAGCGTTGTTATTCAAGCCCAAATAGCAAGTTTTACCTAACAATCTATAGCATTGCCAGAGATCGGTTCTGTGCTATTTTGGCCCGCCTCGTGGAAAGCTAGACAAAGTTCACGACACTATCCACTGGAACAACAATCCTCGAACACTATGCAGCCAGAGGGACTGGGTGTGATTCATGGTGCGAGGACATATGTGGTAAGCTCAGAGCTATTTTCAATCTATTCTCGTCTGAATAATAGCCACCACGAGCAGTTTATTTATATTAATGAAACCACGAAACAAGTGATCTTGAATCATTAACAAACTGCGGTATGGCCATGCCGCAGTTTGTTAATGATTAAAGACCACAATACAATCGCAAACAGGCGATCTTAACAATGCAGAACAAGCCACATGGGGAGGGAAATCTTTATCCTGAGCTAAAGATATACATTCTTCTTCTTTCAACAAACCGGCCATATCCCACCGAAGCAGGGAGGCAAAAAAAGAAAAAAAACAAAAGTTTATCTTTTTAACTTTAGTAATGCACACAAGAGAAGGGTTTACTAGCCCTTTGTTCCCAGCATTTTAGCCGTCTCTTACGACGCGTATGGCTTACGGAGGAAGGATTCTGTTCCACTTCCCCGTGGAGATAAGTGGAAATAAACCAGAACAAGTACTAGTAAAAAAATAGAAGAAAACACGGGTGTATATATATATATATATATATATATATATATATATATATATATATATATATATATATATATATATATATATATATATATATATATATATATATATATATATATATATATATGCTTGTACATGCAAGTGTAGTGTGACCTAAGTTTAAGTAGTAGTAGCAAGACGTACCTGAAATCTTGCATGTTTATGAGACAAAAAAGACACCATCACTCCTAAAAACAATTACAGGCTTCCGTTTTACACTCACTTGGCAGGACGGTAGTATCTCCCTGGGCGGTTGCTGTCTACCAACCTGTATATAATATATATATATATATATATATATATATATATATATATATATATATATATATATATATATATATATATAGATATATATGTGAATGCAGGCGTGAATGCAGAGGAAAGAGAGAGATTTTGGGAGATGTTAAGTGAATGTATAGGAGCCTTTGAACAAAGTGAGAGAGTAATTGTGGTAGGGGACCTGAATGCTAAAGTAGGAGAAACTTTTAGAGAGGGTGTGGTAGGTAAGTTTGGGGTGCCAGGTGTATATGATAATGGGAGCCCTTTGATTGAACTTTGTATAGAAAGGGGTTTAGTTATAGGTAATACATATTTTAAGAAAAAGAGGATAAATAAGTATACAAAATATGATGTAGGGCGAAATCACAGTAGTTTGTTGGATTATGTATTGGTAGATAAAAGACTGTTGAGTAGACTTCAGGATGTACATGTTTATAGAGGGGCCACAGATATATCAGATCACTTTCTAGTTGTAGCTACACTGAGAGTAAAAGGTAGATGGGATACAAGAAGAATAGAAGCATCAGGGAAGAGAGAGGTGAAGGTTTATAAACTTAAAGAGGAGGCAGTTAGGGAAAGATATAAACAGCTATTAGAGGATAGATGGGCTAATGAGAGCATAGGCAATGGGGTCGAAGAGGTATGGGGTAGGTTTAAAAATGTAGTGTTAGAGTGTTCAGCAGAAGTTTGTGGTTACAGGAAAGTGGGTGCGGGAGGGAAGAGGAGCGATTGGTGGAATGATGATGTAAAGAGAGTAGTAAGGGAGAAAAAGTTAGCATATGAGAAGTTTTTACAAAGTAGAAGTGATGCAAGGAGGGAAGAGTATATGGAGAAAAAGAGAGAGGTTAAGAGAGTGGTGAAGCAATGTAAAAAGAGAGCAAATGAGAGAGTGGGTGGATGTTATCAACAAAATTTGTTGAAAATAAGAAAAAGTTTTGGAGTGAGATTAACAAGTTAAGGAAGCCTAGAGAACAAATGGATTTGTTAGTTAAAAATAGGAGAGGAGAGTTATTAAATGGAGAGTTAGAGGTATTGGGAAGATGGAGGGAATATTTTGAGGAATTGTTAAATGTTGATGAAGATAGGGAAGCTGTGATTTCGTGTATAGGGAAAGGAGGAATAACATCTTGTAGGAGTGAGGAAGAGCCAGTTGTGAGTGTGGGGGAAGTTCGTGAGGCAGTAGGTAAAATGAAAGGGGGTAAGGCAGCCGGGATTGATGGGATAAAGATAGAAATGTTAAAAGCAGGTGGGGATATAGTTTTGGAGTGGTTGGTGCAATTATTTAATAAATGTATGGAAGAGGGTAAGGTACCTAGGGATTGGCAGAGAGCATGCATAGTTCCTTTGTATAAAGGCAAAGGGGACAAAAGAGAGTGCAAAAATTATAGGGGGATAAGTCTGTTGAGTATACCTGGTAAAGGGTATGGTAGAGTTATTATTGAAAGAATTAAAAGTAAGACTGAGAATAGGATAGCAGATGAACAAGGAGGCTTTAGGAAAGGTAGGGGGTGTGTGGACCAGGTGTTTACAGTGAAACATATAAGTGAACAGTATTTAGATAAGGCTAAAGAGGTCTTTGTGGCATTTATGGATTTGGAAAAGGCGTATGGCAGGGTGGATAGGGGGGCAATGTGGCAGATGTTGCAGGTGTATGGTGTAGGAGGTAGGTTACTGAAAGCAGTGAAGAGTTTTTACGAGGATAGTGAGGCTCAAGTTAGAGTACATAGGAAAGAGGGAAATTATTTCCCAGTAAAAGTAGGCCTTAGACAGGGATGTGTGATGTCACCGTGGTTGTTTAATATATTTATAGATGGGGTTGTAAGAGAAGTAAATGCGAGGGTCTTGACAAGAGGCGTGGAGTTAAAAGATAAGGAATCACACATAAAGTGGGAGTTGTCACAGTTGCTCTTTGCTGATGACACTGTGCTCTTGGGAGATTCTGAAGAGAAGTTGCAGAGATTGGTGGATGAATTTGGTAGGGTGTGCAAAAGAAGAAAATTAAAAGTGAATACAGGAAAGAGTAAGGTTATGAGGATAACAAAAATATTAGGTGATGAAAGATTGGATATCAGATTGGAGGGAGAGAGTATGGAGGAGGTAAATGTATTCAGATATTTGGGAGTGGACGTGTCAGCGGATGGGTCTATGAAGGATGAGGTGAATCATAGAATTGATGAGGGGAAAAGGGTGAGTGGTGCACTTAGGAGTCTGTGGAGACAAAGAACTTTGTCCTTGGAGGCAAAGAGGGGAATGTATGAGAGTATAGTTTTACCAACACTCTTATATGGGTGTGAAGCATGGGTGATGAATGTTGCAGCGAGGAGAAGGCTGGAGGCAGTGGAGATGTCATGTCTGAGGGCAATGTGTGGTGTGAATATAATGCAGAGAATTCGTAGTTTGGAAGTTAGGAGGAGGTGCGGGATTACCAAAACTGTTGTCCAGAGGGCTGAGGAAGGGTTGTTGAGGTGGTTCGGACATGTAGAGAGAATGGAGCGAAACAGAATGACTTCAAGAGTGTATCAGTCTGTAGTGGAAGGAAGGCGGGGTAGGGGTCGGCCTAGGAAAGGTTGGAGGGAGGGGGTAAAGGAGGTTTTGTGTGCGAGGGGCTTGGACTTCCAGCAGGCGTGCGTGAGCGTGTTTGATAGGAGTGAATGGAGACAAATGGTTTTTAATACTTGACGTGCTGTTGGAGTGTGAGCAAAGTAACATTTATGAAGGGGTTCAGGGAAACCGGCAGGCCGGACTTGAGTCCTGGAGATGGGAAGTACAGTGCCTGCACTCTGAAGGAGGGGTGTTAATGTTGCAGTTTAAAAACTGTAGTGTAAAGCACCCTTCTGGCAAGACAGTGATGGAGTGAATGATGGTGAAAGTTTTTCTTTTTCGGGCCACCCTGCCTTGGTGGGAATCGGCCAGTGGCTGTCTACCAACCTATATATATATATATATATATAATATATATATATATATATATATATATATATATATATATATATAATATATATATATATATATATATATATTATATATATATATATATATTATATATATATATATATATATATATATATATATGTTATATATATATATATATATATATATATATTATATATATATATATATATATATATATATATATATTATATATATATATATATTATATATATATATATATATATATATATATGCTGTCTACCAACCTATATATATATATATATATATATATATATATATATATATATATATATATATATATACATACATATATATTACACACACACATTTATCAAAAAAAAAAAAAAAATGTCCCCTACTCGGTGAATTTAATCCTGATTTTAGGCATTAAAGTATTCTTGACAGGTAGTGGAGAGGTTACACGTAGCCTATGAGTAGCCGATAGCCTTTAAGCCCAATTACCCAACCAACACCCCACAATCCACCTCTTAATGACGCCGTTCCCAGTCAGCGTAGGTCTGGCAGTGTTGCTTGTAAGCTAGCGGGACCTCGGGAAGCAGCACAGGTTTTGACTAAAATCAATTAATACTACGTGTCAATGTTCAGACCTAGGTGTGAACGTTAATACATAGGTGTGAACATTAATACCAAGTTGTGAACGTTAATATCTAGGTGTGAATATTAATACCTAGGTGTAAACATTTAATCCTAGGTGTAAATATTCAAACTGAGCCATAATGGGTAAGTGGTTTCGGTCTAAATTACTCTTCACTCCTTCTATCTTTGTCCCTTCCTCCCTTAATTCCTCTATCCTTCCCTCTTTCCTCCATCCTTGCCCCTTACTCCTTCCATCCTTGCCCCCTTCCTACCTTCATCCTTGCTCCCTTCCTCCTTGAACACTCCTTCCCTCCATCCTTCCTTCCTCCTTCCCTCCATCCTTGCTTCCTCCTTCCCTCCATCCTTGCTGCCTCCTACCCTCCATCCTTGCTGCCTCCTACCCTCCATCCTTGCTGCCTCCTACCCTCCATTCTTGCCCCCTCCTTTCCTCCTTCATTGCTTCCCCATGTCTCTGCCTACCCTCTTCCCTTCCTCTCTTCCTTTACCCTTCTAATTTACCTCTCTTTCCTTGCTTCACTCCCATCCCTCTCACCCCTTCCCGTTCCCCAGGCACCATCCACATTTGCTACTCCATTTCCCTGATAATTGGCAAACTCTAGGCTTTAATTTAGGTGTGTGATAAACTCCACACACACAGCTTGTATCGCCCCTGCAGCACGCAACAAATCGTCGATTGAGAGTTCACGCTATACACGCTCTTTGTTGAAAAAAAAAATATTTCTCTTCTTTACGCAGTGTGAAACAAAGGGGAAGGAAGCGCGTGCTAAGAGTTGGGGGCGAGGGATGGGACCCTAGATGGGAAAGGGAAACGTGGGGGATGTGGTGGAAGGGAAGAATCAGAGCTAGGGGCGGGTGAGGGAAATGGACGAGGGAGGTGTACGGGTGATGGGGGGGGGGTGATAAGTGGACCTGTTGCGTCTATTATGATCTACTGTACAAGCTTTACTGCATCTCTCCCTCCCTCCCCAGCCTGCTGATATATCTTTCACAAAACCACTTTCAGTAAAATATGTTACAAACTTTTGTAGGGTGCTATATTGAGTATGAGAGAGAGAGAGAGAGAGAGAGAGAGAGAGAGAGAGAGAGAGAGAGAGAGAGAGAGAGAGAGAGAGAGAGAGAGAGAGAGAGAGAGGAAGAGAGAGAGAGAGAATCCAAAGACAGCTGTGTGGTAGCACTGGACATTGTTGGCGCTTTCGACCGGGTGTGGCACCAGGGCCTCTTAGCAAAACTTCAAGCACTGGGAATTGCAGGCTCTACGCTATGTCTCCTCAGTGACTACCTTCATGGTAGATCTCTAAGTGTAGTTCTCAATGGAACGGAATCAGCAAGACATCCTATTGGGGCAAGTGTTCCACAAGGAAGCGTGCTGGGTCCATTGTTATGGAATGTCTACTTCAACGACCTTCTTCATCTCATCCCAGAATCACATGCATATGCAGACGACTGTACACTGACATTCACTTATCCAAGAGAAGAAATGCCAGCTGCTCTAAGCTACATCAATCACCAGCTGAGAGCTATATCAGCTTGGGGAAATAGATGGCAAGTAACATTTGCACCTGAGAAAACGCAAATGATGATCGTCTCTAGGCACCATGATGGTAATGCTGGTGCAGTAATAAGGATGAATGGGAGGATGTTGGCACCTGGGGAAGAAGTTGATATCCTTGGGGTGAAATTTGACTCCAAACTAACCATGAAGAACCATGTTGTAAATCTTGCAAACAAGGCAGCCAGGAAGCTTACAGCACTTAGCCGTATCTCCCATCTGCTTGACAGTAGGGGTTGCAAGATCCTGTACGAGGCACAAGTACGCTCGCACCTTGAGTATGCTCCACTTTCTTGGTTTGCCTGCCCCTCTCATCTGCGACTGCTTGACAGAGTAGAGAACAGAGCAAGACGTCTCATCTCTCGCCTGGACCCATCCTGGATAGATCTGTCATTTCAGCAGAGCTTCAACATAGGAGGATGTGGGTGGCCTTACTGTTATGTACAAGGCCAATATTGTCAAAATACCACACTTGGATCCACTTCGAGGACAGCGTGAAACAAGCTTTTATGCCACAAGATGGGCAGAAAGCAGCAACTTCACTCTGGCTGTACCCTTCTCCAGAACATCACTCCTTCTGAGATCATACATACCCAGGATGACTAGAGTATGGAACACATTCGTACAGCATAATGATGTCAACGAGATAAAGTCAGTTGATCAAATGAAAATGCTGGCCCACAGATGGCTCCAACTTCATCCTGTTTCCTACTTGTATGTCTCATAACAATAAAAATGCTTTCAAATGAGCTGATGTAGGTAACAGCTCTTAGCTTGCCAATAAAGTTAGGAATCCTTAACCTGTAAATAGCTGTTAATAAAGCTAGGGATCCTTAACCTTGTCAAACCCTGTGTAAAAAAAAAAGAGAGAGAGAGACAGAGAGACAGAGAGAGACAGAGAGACAGAGAGAGACAGAGAGAGACAGAGAGAGAGAGAGACAGAGAGAGAGATAGAGACAAACAGAGACAGAGACAGAGAGACAAAGAGAGAGGGAAAATCAGCAATTTTAGACCAGTGTTAGTCTTGTCAATCGCTGGAAAGTCTTGAGATAATAATCTTGGGGTAGATTACAGCGTTTTTTGACTACCACTCGCTGCTTTGTGATTGTCAATAAGGCTTCAGATAAGGTCGCCCCTCTATGTGACATCAGTCACTGTATGAATCCATGGTCAGTTGTGTGGTAGCAGTGGACACTGCTGGCATTTTCGACCGAGTGTGGCACCAGGGACTCTTTGGCACAACTGAAAGTACTAGGAGTCTCTGGCTCTAAACTATGCCTCTTTAGTGATTACCTTTAAGGCAGATCTCCAAGAGTAGCTCTCAACATGACACTCAAATCAGTGGAAGTGTTCCACAGCGAAGTAGGTTTGTGCCATTGTTGTGGAATATCTACTTCAATAATCTTCAACTCATCACAGAATCCCAATGCAGAAGACTTTACTCTGACATTTACTTACCCAAGAGAGGAAATGTCAGCTGTTCTCTGTTACACCAATCACCATCTTACAGCTATATCTACCGGGGGAAAACGATGGCAGATTACATTCGCATTTGAGAAAACACAAATGATGATTTCTGGGCATCATGATGGTAATGCTAGAGCAGTAATAAAAATGAATGGGAGAGTGTTGGTACCCGGGGATGAAGTGGATATTTTAGGGGTGAACTTTCATTCAAATCTAACAATGAAGAACTTCATAGTAAATCTTGCAAGAAAGGCGGCCAAGGGAGGAGAGGAGAAGCGGAGCTAATAATGTAGGAAAGTAGAGGCCGAGCTAATGATGTAAGAGAGTTGAGAGGAGTTTAATGACGTAGGGGAGAAGAGGCGAGGCTAATGATGTAGGAGAGTAGAGGTGAGGCGAATGATGAAGGAGAGTAGAAGCGAGGCTAATGATGTCGGAGAGTAGAGGCGAGAAGGAGATAACGATGTAGTGAAGTAACGAAAGGCGGGGTTGATAACGAAGGAAAGAGAGGAAAGGGGAGGGGGCTAATGACGCAGGAAAGAGAGGAAATCGGGGCTGATGACGCAGGAAAGAGAGGAAGTCGGGGCTGATGACGCAGGAAAGAGAAGAAAGGCAGGGCTGATGACACATGAGAGGAAAGGCGGGTCTGATGACACAGGAAAAGGGAAGGGAGCGATTAGGTAGGAAGAAAGGAGAGAGGCAGAGATGATGTGTTAGGAAAGAGAAGAGAGGCAGAGATGATGTGGTAGGAAAGACGGCAGAAGTAGAGATGATGTGGTAGGAGAGAGAGAGGCAGAGATGAACTGATAGGTAAGAGATTAGATTTCGGATACTGCCGCCGAAACTGCTAGTTTATTGTGCACCCCATTTCTATCCTGTGGACGGTATCCCAAGAGCATATGAATACACAAAACGCCTAGGAACAAGGCCCCGAAAAGGTTAACAGTAGTACATCTGGATTTATGTCTACAATTAGTTTATCTATTGGATGCACATTTAAGATATTAGCTTAATATATCATATGTCTGGTATCTTATTTTCACAGACACACACACACACACTATATATATATATATATATATATATATATATATATATATATATATATATATATATATATATATATATATATATATATATATATATATGTAAAAATCACTCTGAAAGAATAGAGAAATTCCAAGCGCTTCGTGACTACTCACATTATCAAGTTCTTGAATTTCTCTATTCTTTCAGAGTATTGTTTTGCATATTTTGAAATCACCTGTTTACTGTGATCTTATTGCATATATATATATATATATATATATATATATATATATATATATATATATATATATATATATATATATATACCTGGGAACCCTCATCCTCAGAGAAAAGAATGAACTTGCTTCAGGGAAAACTCAAGGTTCTCCCTGAAGCTGTTTGAGAATTTTCTCCTATCACCCCCTATATTTTATAGATACTTTATTTAAAGACAAAATACATTGACAAAATACACTGACAAATATACAATAGGGAGTAAAACGACTTAGGTAACAACTCAGAGCTACATCTCGAATACTTCGTCCAGCTCCCCGGCGGTGGGCCGCATGCCCAGAATGCTGCAGGCATTTTCCCTCTGGATCGCGACACTGAGTCTCTGAGAGAGGAAGTGACCGCCCTGTGGTTACCTGGAGGTTATTCCGGGGATCAACGCCCCCGCGGCCCGGTCCATGACCAGGCCTCCCGATGGATCAGGGCCTGATCAACTAGGCTGTTACTGCTGGCCGCACGCAGTCCGACGTACGAGCCACAGCCCGGCTGATCCGGCACTGACTTTAGGTATCTGTCCAGCCTCTCTTGAAGGCAGCCAGGGGTTTATTGGCAATTCCCTAATGCTTGATGGGAGGCTGTTGAACAGTTTTGGGCCCCGGACACTTATGGCGTTTCTCTTAGTGTACCAATGGCGCCCCTACTTTTTATTGGCGGCATTTTGCATCGCCTGCCCAGTCTTTTACTTTCGTAGGGAGTGATTTCTGTGTGCAGATTTGGGACCATTCCTTCCAAGATTTTCCAAGTGTAGATTATGATATATCTCTCCCTCCTGCGTTCCAACGAGTACAAGTCAAGTGCTTCCAAGCGTTCCCAGTACTTAAGGTGCTTGACAGAACTTATACGTGCAGTAAAGGATCTCTGTACACTCTCTAGATCTGCGATTTCACCTGATTTGTATGGAGATGTTCTTAGTTTCTATGATGAGTTTTTCACCCAGCTCTTTGAGGAACTTTAAAGCACCCTTGCCCCATGCTCCATGGATCTCCGATCCTATTGGGATGAAGTTATAGCAAGGGGTGAGGTCTTCATATTTTCGGGTCTTCTGGGTCTCCCTGTGGGCTGGCAGCTCCACCCCCCTTGTAGGATTGGGTGTTCCTGTAAGTTAGAGCGTCTTGTGAGCTTCGCTCACCATGAGGCGGGCCAAAATAACATGGGTTCGAGCCCTCGGCTAGGCGCAGTGTTGTTATTGAATATTTATATATATATATATATATATATATATATATATATATATATATATATATATATATATATATATATATATATATATATATATGCAATAAGATCACAGTAAACAGGTGATATCAGAATATGCAAACAACCACCTGAAAGGATAGTCAAATTAATGTTTTGTGACTTCATTATAAAGGGGCTAAAAGACAATACAGCAAAGGGGGCATAAAAAAGGTCAAGCCCCCCCCTTTAAAACCCCAAAAAAAGCAAACCTGATGAGCCATGACCCCCGACTCAAAAAAAGGAGGAACATTGCAGCAGGCCTCCCCCAATAGCATCCTTCAAATTTACACTAACAAATATTTGTCCCCCCCAAGTACTTCCCCAAGAATTAAGATTTTTTCTAATGTATTATTAAATTTTTAAATTTTTTTAAATTTATAAATCTAATTTATATAAAAAAAAGGAAATATTCATATTTTTTTTAAAACTGTTTTTATAAAACAAGATTCAATTATATTCCTGTCGACCATGGACTTGATTGAACAATTTTTCACTTTTTGAAAATAAATTTGGGAGGGTTAAAATCTCTCACATGAAAAAAAGGCTTAGAATCTTTCAGTTCTAATGCTATATTTATCTTTTTTTAATCTTAGTTCGAGATTTTTTACCAGTTTGACTTAATAAACAACGAAATTTTTTACATGGAATCTTATAGACACCCGTAAATTTTTGGGGGGAATTCTTCATCAAAATTTTTTTTATTGTCAAGATTTTTAAATCCCTTTTGATTTTAAAAAGTCTTAAAAGAAAGGCATATAAACCCAAAGTTTTAGGGAAGGAGAACCCAAAATTTTAGTTGAATAAAGTTGGTTGCCCTTTTTTGGTTTTAAAGCTTTTTAAATTTTTAAAAAGATTTATCAAAGATTTACGTTCCTTTGATTATTGTTCTATAGTCCCTTTGAAAATGGAGAAGTCAAAACCCTTGGAATTTCACTTCCTTTTACTTAATGCACGTAACAAATTTTTCGTGGAAGATCTGGGAACACAAACGATCAGTAAAAGGTAAGATAATAGCTGCATTTCAAGGGATAATTACCTACAGATATTACCCCTTATTCCATCATGAGTATATTTAAAAAATTTAAAAAGAAAAACATAAAATGGGGAAATAAATTTGAATACATCGTCACTATTCAGAGCTAAACAGTATGTATTCATAATCTAAACTGCTTTTTTAAATTCCCCGCTGGGAAGGGCGGAGAATTTTTGTTTATGAATTTAAAATTTATGAATTATATATATATTTATATATATATATATATATAATATATATATATATTATATTATATTTTATATATATTTTTGGGGAAAATGCAGGGAAAAAATTAGATTTCAAAAATCGTTAAATCTCCTAAAAAGGACGGGGGGTATTGCGCAGAAAGCATTTCCTGGTCTCTTCCCTTTGTTTCACCCGGGGAAGAAGGAATCTCTTCTCTTTGGGAGCATGAAATTTCATCATCGGGGGGTGTAAAAAGGAGTCCTCTTGCACCATTTCTCTTTTTAGCAGTTGGGGAAACCCAATCAGACTGCCCGGGACCCAAACATCTGGTTCCTAGATGATGGCACACTAGCAGGTAAAAAAGAGTCCTCCTCTACTAAAGGGTAATGCAGGGGACGGGAAAAGGGGGTCCATTCTGAACCCATCC
>NC_091320.1:28675809-28778309 GCF_038502225.1 Cherax quadricarinatus | reverse complement strand
TATCTGTAGGTAATTATCACCAGTGAAATGCAGCTATTCCCAGTCTAACCTTTGACAGGTGATCGTTGTGTTCCCTAGATCTGTCCACGAAAGATTTGTTACGTGCACTTAACCGATTATTTATATTTCTTTCACCATGTACACCGATGTGGTGTGCACACTGTACATGGTTAATGTTGGAACGGATGTGACGTACTCTTAATGTCCACCCTAGGTCCACTTATCCCGAGTCCTGCGGGAGCTACCCTGGATAATTAAGACACTTGGTGCAATCCCTGGGTGTCTTTATTCTGAAGACGTTTCGCCATCTGGTGACTTTTTAGTTCATTAAAGAGATTATGAACCGGAGACAATGGAAGATGAGGTAATCAGTCCCTTAGTCTTTATTACCTCAACTTCCCGTGTCTCCCGTTCATAATCTCAGCCTCGAGTTGATAGTCACTGGATGACGAAACGTCTTCATACAGTAGATGATTTACTGTTATTATATATCAGTAATATAATTACTTGTATTTTATATCACTAATATTATTAGTACTGTATACCAGCAAAATTATTGGTGTTATTTACTAGTAACATTACTGGTATTATATACCAGTTATATTACTGGTATTATATACCAGTTATATTACTGGTATTATATGCCAGTTATATTACTGGTATTATGTACCAGTTATATTACTAGTATTATATACCAGTTATATTACTGGTATTATATACCAGTTATATTACTGGTATTATATACCAGTTATATTACTGGTATTATATACCAGTTATATCACTGGTATTTTATAAATGTAATATTACTGGTATTTTATATCAGTACATTACCAGTATTATACTCCAGTACATTACCAGTATTATACTCCAGTACATTACCAGTATTATACACCAGTACATTACCAGTATTATACTCCAGTACATTACCAGTATTATACTCCAGTACATTACCAGTATTATACTCCAGTACATTACCAGTATTATACACCAGTACATTACCAGTATTATACTCCAGTACATTACCAGTATTATACACCAGTACATTACCAGTATTATACTCCAGTACATTACCAGTATTATACACCAGTACATTACCAGTATTATACTCCAGTACATTACCAGTATTATACTCCAGTACATTACCAGTATTATACTCCAGTACATTACCAGTATTATACTCCAGTACATTACCAGCATTATACTCCAGTACATTACCAGTATTATACACCAGTACATTACCAGTATTATACTCCAGTACATTACCAGTATTATACTCCAGTACATTACCAGTATTATACACCAGTACATTACCAGTATTATACTCCAGTACATTACCAGTATTATACACCAGTACATTACCAGTATTATACTCCAGTACATTACCAGTATTATACTCCAGTACATTACCAGTATTATACTCCAGTACATTACCAGTATTATACACCAGTACATTACCAGTATTATACTCCAGTACATTACCAGTATTATACACCAGTACATTACCAGTATTATACTCCAGTACATTACCAGTATTATACTCCAGTACATTACCAGTATTATACTCCAGTACACTACCAGTATTATACTCCAGTACATTACCAGTATTATACTCCAGTACATTACCAGTATTATACTCCAGTACATTACCAGTATTATACTCCAGTACATTACCAGTATTATACTCCAGTACATTACCAGTATTATACACCAGTACATTACCAGTATTATACTCCAGTACATTACCAGTATTATACACCAGTACATTACCAGTATTATACTCCAGTACATTACCAGTATTATACTCCAGTACATTACCAGTATTATACTCCAGTACATTACCAGTATTATACTCCAGTACATTACCAGTATTATACTCCAGTACATTACCAGTATTATACTCCAGTACATTACCAGTATTATACTCCAGTACATTACCAGTATTATACTCCAGTACATTACCAGTATTATACTCCAGTACATTACCAGTATTAAACACCAGTACATTACCAGTATTATACTCCAGTACATTACCAGTATTATACTCCAGTACATTACCAGTATTATACTCCAGTACATTACCAGTATTATACTCCAGTACATTACCAGTATTATACTCCAGTACATTACCAGTATTATACACCAGTACATTACCAGTATTATACTCCAGTACATTACCAGTATTATACTCCAGTACATTACCAGTATTATACACCAGTACATTACCAGTATTATACTCCAGTACATTACCAGTATTATACTCCAGTACATTACCAGTATTATACTCCAGTACATTACCAGTATTATACACCAGTACATTACCAGTATTATACTCCAGTACATTACCAGTATTAAACACCAGTACATTACCAGTATTATACTCCAGTACATTACCAGTATTATACTCCAGTACATTACCAGTATTATACTCCAGTACATTACCAGTATTATACTCCAGTACATTACCAGTATTATACTCCAGTACATTACCAGTATTATACACCATTACATTACCAGTATTATATAGCATCAAACTACCTTGTTTAGCCAAACAGTTAATGAATATACTAAAAATTGCATAAATGGTTTAGAAAACCAACAAGTTGATAAATGAGACACTTGCCCAACATTTGAGTATCTTTGTACTGTAAAGTTTCGCCAGTCAGTGGCTTCCTCGGTTCAATAGAGAGAACAGTGGCAGAAGAGGAGTTTGAGGTAATCAGTCATCAATATACTAAGAGCTTACTACACTATGGGTGTATATACGGGATCCACTTGTGATACCTGGTAACGAGATGACGTCATTCAGGGCCATCGATTTGGTGTCGCTAAAATAATTGTGATGACACTAACGCCGTTCTAAATTAACGAAGTCTTATTCAGGATGTTCTAGTTACTTAACAAGTGTGTTATAACTTAATATTAGCATTATTATGATATGCAGCTGTCTAATAAACGATCACGCGAGACTAATGACAGCTGACAGAAAGTTAGGGTAATGTCGTGTGTTGAGTTAGGTCAGCTAAGGTTTGTCAGCAAACAGGACAAGTGTTTCCTGACGAGGGTCTCAGTCATTTGATGACCCGCAGCTGAAGCTTTTGGTTATCTGACCGAGACCTTCCTGTGGTTTACCTGTCCACTCATTTAAAAATTATGGTTAGGATTCATTGTTCCTACTAGTTGTGTTTAATGATTCCACGAACTTATCTATGGATCTGATGTCGATCTGCCGGTGACAAGTGCGTTCTTTACTGGCAAACGCCCAGAGTTTCTTACGAGTAAAGACTATTTTAAGATGTACTTGGCAAGTCAAATACGCTCTTAACCTAGTCAGTCATTTATCAGGAAATTTATGCCAAATTAACTCCCGCCGACACAATGGGATCTTGGGTTATCCTAGGTAATTTACACACTATGTAAGGCAATTGAGAATCATCTAAAATTATGTAAATTGTACCTAAATAAACTTACTAACTCCCATACCGCCGGCATTTCAAAACTTACAAAGCTTGCAAGGTTTTCATGGTGCTATTCGTACGGTCTTGACTTAAAAGATGTTCGGATATATGGACGACAAGCATTTTTTAATGATAAAATGACTACAAACTTCCCATTCATTATTGAAATTAATTAATAACCTAAATCCTACTAACGGTAGCTAGGGCCGAATCTTCAGCTTACAAAGTACGTTTATTGAATGCCAACAATGAGTGTTGGCACATAGCTTCCTTGTTCAAGGACATCGTTACTCTCCTCTCTCCTTTTTACTTCTGACTCCTTAGTGGAATGTTTGACAATATCATCAATGCTCTACTGAAGTCTTTCAACTTAATCTGACCGACTGCATCACTTAATGCATGAAATCCACCCTGTATGAAGAAATATGAAAAAGCTAGTTTTCGTTCCCAGCATGTAATCATATAGAATAGGATAATAGCTCACTGCTGGTGTACCCAGTTTTGCTTCATAAAGCTCACAGAGGTAAGGTTTCCGTCCCTCTTGGTGGAAGCTGAAAAAAGGCCAAGAGATAAATAAAAGTTTTCTACAAATTCCACCGAATACTCGAAAGCAATTTCAGAATTTTAGGGTGTATAAAGAAAATAAATTTTATTTAAAGGATGAGAGAGTGCGAGAGAGAGAGAGAGAGAGAGAGAGAGAGAGAGAGAGAGAGAGAGAGAGAGAGAGAGAGAGAACGGAGAAGTCATAACATAATAACGGACTGTCTATATTGAATTTATTTTTAGATATAACAAACTACTGAGTTACTGCAGCTGTCTCGAGTCCTAGAATCTAAATAGAAGACATCATAGTAAAATAGAGAAATGTAAACTTAGAAGGTATGTGTTTCTAACTGAGCCTGCGGAGAATAAGAAAGGGGTGACTTCTAACCCCCTTACTTTCACCCAGCTGAATTTTAATAGTTTTTACCACTGAAACCTTGCATGGAATATACTGCTTACACTACTACCCTCGTACTGAAGACAAGTTTTCCCACATACCTGTTTACCTGGAGTTTACCTGGAGAGAGTTCCGGGGGTCAACGCCCCCGCGGCCCGGTCTGTGACCAGGCCTCCTGGTGGATCAGAGCCTGATCAACCAGGCTGTTGCTGCTGGCTGCACGCAAACCAACGTACGAGCCACAGCCCGGCTGATCAGGAACTGACTTTAGGTGCTTATCCAGTGCCAGCTTGAAGACTGCCAGGGGTCTGTTGGTAATCCCCCTTATGTGTGCTGGGAGGAAGTTGAACAGTCTCGGGCCCCTGACACTTATTGTATGGTCTCTTAACGTGCTAGTGACACCCCTGCTTTTCATTGGGGGGATGGTGCATCGTCTGCCAAGTCTTTTGCTTTCGTAGTGAGTGATTTTCGTGTGCAAGTTCGGTACTAGTCCCTCTAGGATTTTCCAGGTGTATATAATCATGTATCTCTCCCTCCTGCGTTCCAGGGAATACAGGTTTAGGAACCTCAAGCGCTCCCAGTAATTGAGGTGTTTTATCTCCGTTATGCGAGCCGTGAAAGTTCTCTGTACATTTTCTAGGTTGGCAATTTCACCTGCCTTGAAAGGTGCTGTTAGTGTGCAGCAATACTCCAGCCTAGATAGAACAAGTGACCTGAAGAGTGTCATCATGGGCTTGGCCTCCCTAGTTTTGAAGGTTCTCATTATCCATGTACATGAACGCCTTGAACAACAGTGTGACTTAACTGAATATGTAGTTTACATTCATGTTATTAAATTCTGATTTCATAGATTATAAACAGTCTATCTATTTTGTCAGTACCCCCAGAGTATACTGTACGTTGTGATCGTATACCGTCCTGTTCATTCTTCACATCTTGGGCATCAGTTTGGATGCACTTCTCGCGACTCTCTCTCAGGTTTCGCTATGTGCATGAATAGGTGATGGATTAACACCAGTGATGCATATTTGAGATTAGTTAAAATGTACGAGGACAAATGTGTCTTCAACGTGCCTTTGTCTAGGTTTGTAAATACCGTCTTTATGTTCACGAACTTAGCTTGCGCTGCTGATCGTATTGTTTATATGTATTTCACGGAATAGTCGTTAATCCAAGGGAATTTTTCATGAATGATTAAATTTTCCCTGAAGCCGTTTTCCCCAGCTGGCTCCATGTCACTAGTTTCCTTTTGCCGTCACCTTAGCTTCAAAAAAAAAAAAAATACTTTTTACTTTGTTTTTGTTTTAACACTAGTAACAACTCTTCAATCATTTTAAGTCGATAGGTCTTCCTGAAACTTATTTTTATCAGTATTTTGGTATGATCATCGATAAAGAATATGCAGAAGTTTACAAATCCTGCCATAAATGTACATTAGGTATAATAAAGGATTAAATATTGATTATGGGGGAAACTGTGTTAGTTACACTTTCCTATTTCTGACAATGTCACGGACATCAGGATTCCTCTCATTCAAGTATTCTTTAATTCATTCCAGTGCCTTTAATAATTTTCCGACTTATTTCTCAGTTTTACAATGTGTCTCCATATCAAAGCTTTCTTACAGTCAAAGGACTTCCATCCATCTCTCTCTCGCCCTCTCACCTGATTTCTATCCATTAGGTAAGATTTTCCATTTCAGAAACTATGTTAAACGTCTATGAGCAATTTGTGTTTTGTTGATGTCTCGCCTTTAGTACTGACGTGGATGTGGAGCCGTGTATGCTGTTTTCTTTCTGATTCATTTAAGAAAATTTCTGCTTCCCTCCTTATTTTGCGATATTCGTGCATAATTTCTCTATATATATATTCATGTTCTCCGGCACTGTGTTTACTTTGCTTTTTTTATGTTTTATGATTTTCATTATTTTTTTTACCATCCTGCATTGTTGGTTGAACCACAGGTTCTACCTGTGTCTCTCAACTGTTCCTCTGTGGGTTGGTATAAATTTGTATATCGCCTCTTTGTTTAAGAATTTTCATTATTTCTTTAGTGGTTTATCCTTCTGAATATAATGAATAAGTATCAGTGTCTGGAAACACCTCACCCCACACACGTTCTTCTTATAAATTAGTTTTGTAACACAATATGATCCCCATACTTCATGATATCAACACAGTGACTGATCAGTACTCCATATTATATTTTCTTTATATCCAATTTACCATTATAGAAAACAAAGACCATTCTCACTGGTTCATCAGTGATGTTTAACCTTGTTTATTCCTTGCTATATCGTGCTGCATACCTCTACATTTCAGAGCCAAACGAATTTTTTTATATTATTATTATTATTATTATTATTATTATTATTATTATTATTATTATTAAGAATTACATCAGTGCTAGTAAAATCAGATTAGTGCTATTTGAGCTAAACGGTAATTTGCGTTGAATGCGGCAATTAGCGTTTCTGCAGCCTTGATAATCCCTTTATTCTGTAATTTATTTGCATATTATACTAAAGAAGAAAACAAAGTTGGCACAAACTTCCCAAGCGACGAGGAGGATTGGCTTGAAGACAAAATAATAAACACAAGAACACGAAAAATGAGAGACAAAGTTAAGAAACTAATACCTCTCTGAAAGTGCATAAAATAAGAACTATAGAGATAATCTTCTAAAACTGTCTTATCAAAAACTTTACACACGTCTCTCAAGAGTTATCAAATGTACTGAAACTTTCAGCACCCTGAGATACGCATCGTTCATTTCCCTGAACCAAAAAGTACGTCAGTAAAATAGCTCTGGCTGTATATATATCCTCCCACATGGCTGTCTGCTGAAGCTATGCATATAATATGTATGAAGAGACAAACATCTGTGGCTGGATATAAATCTTCCTACATACACAATGAAGCTGTGTGTCTGTATCAACAGACAAACCTCTGTAGATGGATATAAATTTTCTCACATGGCTGTGCAATGAAGATATGTATATAATGTGTATCTACAGACAAACATTGCTGGCTGATATAAATCCTCCCACATGGCTATGCATTGAAGCTATGTATATAATGTGTAATAAAACATTAATAGAATTCCACATATGTAAAGAGAAAACTCAATATCGACAATTACAACTGAAAATTCAATTCAGACATTTAATTCGGTATATTTACATAATATCCCAGTATAACGATTCCAATTACAATGACATAAAAAATGGATATTGGCACAGTTTGGGCAGACTGGAGCGCTATTGCAAAATACCGCCCTAACAAACCCACAATTCCATAATGCAATACACAAAACATAACAGGAACAATAATCGTGGAATGGGGTTCCACGGGAGCTCGTGTAAAAACAAATGCAAAAACTAATGACAATATTTCATTGCATAGTAAGAACACACAGCACGGTCAATGATATTAAGAGAGAGGCCAGTGTGGCACAGTACTTACTACCTCTACAGTATCCAAGTGATTACAAATGTATAAACATGCAATATCACATTCTTTAAGCCATGTTGGATAAGCAATAACATGAAAAGTAATTGCGCGCACAAACAACCATATAAATACAACACACACACACACACAGGGACGATACTGTAATGACATACAAAATACTAAGGAAACAGACTGGACAAGGACAAACTGTCTATGTTAGGCTAGGTTATGTGAGGTTTCTGAGTTAGGTTGGCCAAAAAAGTTTTTTACATCATCGTCACTGAAAAAAACACGTCCATCAATCAGCAGTAACATTTGTTTTTGAAAAAGTCTAAAATTTAAGGAAGTTTGGCCTATTCGGCAATATACAATATATCGTGCCGAATAGGTAAAACTGATCAATTAGCAAGAACTCATTTAAAATTAAGTCCTTTCTAAAAATTTCTCTTATATATTTAAAGATATATTTATTTTAATGTGAAAATTAATAATTTTGTATTAAAAGAACCTTAGAAAACTTACCTAACCTTATTATAAGAACAGCAATTTAATTTAGCCTAATTCAACTAAATATATTTTAGGTAAGTTTTACAATAATTTAATAATAAACAAGCAATGAAATATATTTTTTTTCGTTCAGAATTATTTTTGCGAAATTACTGCATACACGAATTTTCGCTTGCCTTATTCGGCAAGAAGAGCGTGGCTATTTAAGCCAAAATCGCAAGTTTTGCTTACTAGCAGAAATCGCCAACACAATGCTCACCAATGCTTCAGGAAAGGACAAAGCTCGTCTCCTAGCGGTGAAGGCACCACACTCAGGAGATTTCCTTCTAGCTGTTCCCAATTCCTCCCTGGGCACTCGAATCGACCCATAGGCCATTCGGATTGGTGTTGCTCTTCACCTAGCCGCCCCCATCCTCATCGAAGATAGGTGTATTTGCGGCAGGGCGACGGCTGATCAATTCGGACTTCATGGTCTCGTGTGTCACACATCAGAAGGGAAGTATGCCAGACATGAGGAGGTCAATGACATCATAAAGAGAAGCCTCGCCACAGCCCGTTGCCCAGCTCAACGGGAACCCCAAGTGCAGAGGTCTGACGGAAGTCAAAAGCGCCCTGATGGAGCCACTATGCTACCCTGGAAGGATGGAAAGCAGATTGCCTGGGACTACACCTGCGCTGCCACATTGGCAGACACCTATTTGCCATACTCCGTAGCTGAAACGGGTGGAGCTGCCAGCCACAGGAAGGCCCAGAAGACCCGCAAATATGAAAACGTTTCCCCTTACTTTAACTTCATCCCAATAGGGTCGGAGACCCTTGGAGCATGAATAAGTGTGCTCTAAAGTTCCTCAAAGAGCTGGGTGAGAAACTCCTCATAGAAACTAAGGACCACAGGGCGACTAGCTTCCTCTTTCAGAGACTTAGTGTCGCGATCCAGAGAGGAAATGCCTGCAGCATTCTGGGCACGCGTCCCACTGCCGGGGAGCTGGACGAAGTATTCGAGATGTAGCTCTGAGTTATCTATGTTGTTTTACTCCATACTGTATTTTTGTCAATGTATCTTGTTTATATATATATATATATTATATATTATATATATATATATATATATATATATATATATATATAATATATATATATATGCGCAAATTTACAATTGTTTTAATATCTATAATTACAGTGAGGAGCATTCTTCAGACATTATATATATAATACATAAGCATACAAAAATATTAATATATATCCTCGTGTAACACTAAACCCGTATGGGTCACAGTTACCTATCTTGCTCTTATCTAAAAGTATTGCATTATACCGAAATTTTCCCAATGATAATTCTCTCTCACACTTGTTATGCTGAACAGACTCTCTCTCAAATAATTTATACAATGTCTCTTGTCCCCCTTGACCTTCGTACAGATGACCTCCTTCAAGTGGAACACCATGATGCTGGCGAAGGGCTCTTCATTCAAGGAATCGGAGCTGCCCTTGCCTTCCATAGATAAATCCTGAATACTTCTCATTCTTAATCGCTGAATAACTCTTACGAGTTTATTGCTTCCCCGTGAATTTAATAATGCATGAGTGAAGACAAGACACTCCTTGCAAAAAAAAAACAAAATGATTTCGGCAACGTTTGGATCTATTTAGATTTTTTTTATCAAATAATGACTTGAATAAGATCTAAAGAGATCAAAACACAGTACCACTTAAAGCTGTTTTTTCAAAGCTTGTCTTTCTTCACTACTGTCAACAGTAATCCATTTAATTCCAATATACAAGTGAAGAAAAAATGCCACTTTTCGCTCCTTCAGTACCCTTTTTATTTTTAAAAACACACAAACAAATAGGTAACTTTAAAAAATAACGTGCAGAGGAAAAACATTTATTTTGATTACTTGATTAAAACTCACGCTGAAATCTGCCATTAATGTTACATCAGTTGGCGCCGGGAATCAAGTACTTATAATAAGTATTAAAACATCACACTCTAATTAGTATTCAAAATAAGCGCATCACAAAGTTAATGAGCATCGCAACTGACGTCGTTTTCATTGCAACTGAGCACAGCGATTAATGACTAAATTATCATATCATTTACATCCCCTAAATGCGTAATTAAAAGCCAACCATCAGCTTCATTTCCGTGACCTTCATTAGAAGAAAATGTAATCAGCACATGACTGGAATTTTATATTTGTTTATTGTGTCACACTGAGTTAACTTCATGTAACAGCTGCATCTCCTTCCCCCACACAGATCCACAATCTTGTTCCATCCAGAACACAAATCAAGAACTTTCGCCCTTCCACCACACAAATCATTACTATTCTACACTCTATAAATTTTTAGCCGCATAAGTAAATGACAAAACCACAATGAAATATTGTGAGTTTTTAATTACAAGATAAACTAAATATTTTGTAAAGAGCTGGGATTTACTGTTGCTCCTGCAGATGTGGAACTTAACACACTAAAGTTCAGATATTTAATTTAAAAATAACTTTCTGTGTATAAATTACTTTAGGTAAAAATATAAATGATAATTTAAAATACAAAGGAATCACGCTAGGTACACAGAGGAACTTCCTTAAGTATAGAGAAGAATTATCTTTAGTATAGAGACGAATTACCTTAAGTACAAAGAGGAATTTAAGTATAGAAAAGAATTAGTGCTGAACCAAGTCTTATGTTTGTAAACAGAGTTATTATTATCATTGATAAAGGTCAAGGTAGTGGAAATAAAAGTCAATATTGTAGAAATAAAGTTGAAAGTGGTGAGCGGAAACATGAATAACTGCACTCCAAATAAACGTTGGGTCGCACATATGTTTACTAATCACAATAATTTTCCCAGGGGAGGAGAGGATGCAATATAACAAAATATGAAAAAAATAAGGCTTTGTAAAAACTACCTTACCAATACCACTGTCCTACCTCCCCTCCCATCTCTCTCTCTCTTCTTTCACTCCTCAAGGAAGGTTCCTTGATGTTGGTGAGGGGCTCTTGATTTAGGGAATTGGATCTGTGCTCCAGTTCCCCGAATTAAGCCTGAATGCCTTACACATCCCCCCCCAGGCGCTGTATAATCCTCCGGGTTTAGCGCTTCCCCCTTGATTATAATAATAATAATAATCTCTCTCTTCTTTCACTCCTCAATCCCTCTCTAGCTCCGGTTTACCTCTCTCCTTTTTTCCTGCCCTTCCACTTTCTCCCATTTTCCTTTAACCCCTCATTCTTGGGCCCTTTCCCCCCCCCAGCCATTTGCTATGTTCTCCCACTGTCTTTCCTTCCTCCCTCTCTTTTGTTCCTCTTTCTCCTTCCTCAGCAGCAACAAGGAATAAGACATTCAAAATGTTTATGAAAAGCACACACAGCTTCACCTGGCTAGAGTGGTCTCACCATATATAATATACTCTTTCGCAAAAAAAAGTGATATGTATCTTTTAAGCCTATTATTGAATATTTCGCCAGTTACATATTTTATACGGCTTATTTTGCTTGTGCTCTAGTAAAAAAAATGTAAAGCTGGTAGCTGTATATTTTATAGCGGGTGAGAAAATCAACAGAACACAACACAAGCAAGAAAGAGAGCAAGACAAGCAAGAAAGAGAGCAAGACAAGGAAGAAAGAGAGCAAGATAACCAATAAAGCGCATGAAAGCCAACAGTGTAAGATAATCAACAGATCGCAAGAAAACCAACAGAGCGCAAGACAACCAACAGAGAACAAGACAACAACAGAGCCCAAGGAAACCAACAGAGCAAGAAAATCAAGAGATCGCAAGACAACCAACAGAGCGCATGAAAACCAACAGAACAAGAAAAGCAATAAAGTGCAAGACAACCAACAGAGGTGAAGAACGCCAACAAGCCAGCCAGACAAGCGTAAAGGAAGCCACCTTAAAACCAACCTGAACGTAAACATATCATTTAATTTCCGTTGCAGACTCCTTCCCAAGACCTTAAATATTCATGAAGACAATTTTAGCATGGCCCGTTGTGCAACGTGCACTACCCCAGCCCGCCCCCTAGTGTCGTAACCCCCGCCCGCCCCCTAGTGTCGTAACCCCAGCCCGCCCCCTAGTGTCGTAACCCCCGCCCGCCCCCTAGTGTCGTAACCCCAGCCCGCCCCCTAGTGTCGTTACCCCATGCCCGCCCCCGAGTGTCGTAACCCTATGCCCGCCCCCTAGTGTAGTAACCCCAGCCCGCCCCCTAGGGTCGTAACCCCCTCCCGCCCCCCAGTATAGTAACCCCCGCCCGCCCCCTAGTGTAGTAACCCCAGCTCGGCCCCTAGTGTCGTAACCCCCCAGCCCGCCCCCTAGTGTCGTAACCCCATGCCCGCCTCCGAGTGTCGTAACCCTATGCCCGCCCCCTAGTGTAGTAACCCAAGCCCGCCCCCTATGGTCGTAACCCCCTCCCGCCCCCTAGTACAGTAACCCAGCACGCCCCCTAGTATAGTAACCCCAGCCCGCCCCCTAGTGTCGTAACCCCCGCCCTCCCCTAGGGTCAACCCCCTCCCACCCCGTAGTGTCGTACACAGATGGCTCCATCAGTATTTTGCTCTCTTACTACGTGAATTTGATTCATAAAGAAGCTTAATTAGTGACGATTTTACCATCAAAACCGAGGTTCTCAGTTTACTTCCCGCGGTGCAGGAGACACAAAAACCAACCGCTGGTTATTACATAGCGTGCCGGATAGCTAGCTGGCTAGTTATCTGGCAGACAGTAGCCACAGCACTGCCTTCTGTGAAACTTTCCTATTAGCAGCCCAGCTGTAAAACACTGGATCTGATAATCTCCTCCTGACCATGGTTCGAGCCTCCCGTCTATCTTTCTGTTTATTCATCAAAAGACATTCGTTATGCCTTAAATTGATTTCATATATATATATATATATATATATATATATATATATATATATATATATATATACATATATATATATGTCGTGCCGAATATGTAAAACTGGTCAATTAGCAAGAACTTATTTAAAATTTAGTCCTTTATAAAATTTTCTCTTATACGTTTAAAGATATATTTTTTTCATTAATGTTAATGTAAAAATTTTTAATTTGACACCAAGGGAGTCTTAGAAAACTTACCTAACCTTATTATAACAAGAAAAATTTATTTTAGCCTAACCCAGCTATATATATTTTTGATTTGTTTACAATAATTTAATACTAACCAAATGCAGTGAAATATATTTTTTTTCGTTAGGTTCAGAATGATTTTGGTGAAATTATTTCATACACAAATTTTCGCTTGTCCTATATGGCAAGATGAGAGTTGTTATTTAAGCCAAGATCGCAAGTTCTGGCCTATTCGGCACGACATAAATATGTAAATATATAAATATATGTATATATATATAGGTAGGTAGGTACCACTTCCAGAACTGGACCTGAGACCCTCATCCTCAGAGAAGTGAATAAACGTACCTCAGGGAAAACTCAAGGGAGGGGCGAATGAAATCACCATTTTTTTTTGGTCAGATTTTAATGAGATTTTGACAGTGGACTAAGCAGCATAAAAACGTATAGACTGTTTGTTTTGACTGTTAGCCTTCAAGCTAGATAGAAAAAATAAATATGCACAATTTTATGGGTCACAAAAATTCTTTTTTTTTACTAAATTGGTAAGATGTACAATGCTCTAGTTAACATCAGATGAAAGATAAAAGCTCGATTATTGTTAACCCAAACCGGTTCAGCGGTAATGTCAGTAGATTCCATAAAAAAAAATGTTGAAGTTAGTGATTCTTTTTTTGTGGAAAAAAAAAATTAAAAACAAAGCAGTATACAATATCGCAAATTTTCCCCGGGTGTTCGTAGAACCATCATTCCTCAATAACATGTGCAAAACTGATGACAATCCTATTAATACTTATCGCAGAAAATGGAAAACAATATCAATAACTTATTTCTGAGTTATTTTTTTTTTTTTTGGTGTGAAACTCTACGGTTACAACAAGCCAAATCTCAGCGTTTTGCACACCCACTTCCTTATTGACAGCCTACAGGCTACTAAGAGGCACACTGCACTCTACACTTTAGTCAGCACAAAAGTTGCCATGTAGAGTATTTAGAACGAAACAATAATAAAAATCGTAATTTCTGGAGGAAAAAAACCCACTAATTGCTGCCAGCAAGAAGAAAAAAATTACATTTAATGAAAAACGCACTTAGAAATATGATAGAAATAAGCTGAATACATCAATATGTTGCCAGATATATGCACTATTTTTCAGTAAGAAAAATTTTTTTTCCATAATTTTTCTATCTTAATTTCCTAATTTATGAAAAAAGGCTCTCCCCTCCCTCAAGGTTCTCCCCAGAGCTGTTGGAATATTTTCTTCTCCTACCACCCCCTATATTCTATATGAACTTTATTAATAGACAGAGTACACTGACAGAAAACACAAACATTAATATGTACATTGATACAATATATCAAAGATTATGAATCTTCTCCTCCGAAGCCGGACGCGAGCATAGTATGTAGCATACATTTCTCCTCTGGACGTCTACACTGATTCGCTGGAACATGAAAGTGGCTGCGCTTGGGTCCCTGGTAGTGTCTATGAGTCTCTAACCCAGTTCTTTAAGGAAATGTGTGACATTTTTTTCCCATGATCCCAAGGTCTCTGATCCCACTGGGACAAATTGATACTGTTGGCTTATATCCCTGTACTTGCTGATCTTGTATTCCTCCCTGTGATCAGCAGCTCCTCCCTGTCGCCCGGCACTGTGATGGATATAGGTGTCAGCCAGTGTGGACACACAGGTATAGTCCCATGCTAAGAGCTTGTCATTCTTCCAAGGATAGACAGTGATCCGGCTGGGGCGTTTTGCCGAGTTGTGGGCATTGTTGGCTGCTAGCGATTGGAGTTCTCTCTCGGCTGGGCATCCAGCTGTAGCAAAGCTTCTCTTCATGATGTTGTTCACTTCACTGTCTTGCATGCCAGCCCTTGGTTTGAAAACACTAAAGACCATGTAGACCATATTGATCAGCTTGAGCATAGCTGCAAATTCCATGTGAATTGGGGCAGCAAGGTGGAGAGCCACTGCAATACGGAGGGTTTAGAGTCGAGGCGTGTTCCCACTGCCGAAATGGGAACTGTTTGGAGGAAGTCCCCAGAGTGATGTGCATTCACAGTTACATATACATATATATATATATATATATATATATATATATATATATATATATATATATATATATATATATATATATATATATATAATATATATATATATATAATATATATATATATATATATATATATATATATATATATATATAATATATATATATATATATATATATATATATATATATATATATATATATATATATATATATATATATATATAATATATATATATATATATAATATATATATATATATATATATATATATATATATATATATATATATATATATATATATATATATATATATATATATATGTCGTGCCGAATATGTAAAACTGGCCAATTAGCAAGAACTCATTTAAAATTAAGTTCTTTCTGAAATTTTCTCTTATACGTTTAAAAATATATATTTTTCATTAATGTTAATGTAAAAATTTTTAATTTTGCACCAAAAGAATCTTAGAAAACTTACCTAACCTTATTATAACAATAGCAATTTATTTTAGCCTAACCCAACTAAATATATTTTAAATACGTTTACAATAATTTAGTACTAAACAAACACAACCAAATATATTTTTTTCGTTAGGTTCAGAATGATTTTGGCGAAATTATTGCATATACAAATTTTCACTTGCCCTATATGGCAAGATGAGCGTTGCTATTTAAGCCAAGATCGCAAGTTCTGCCTATTCGGCACGACACATATATATATATATATGTATATATATATATATATATATATATATATATATATATATATATATATATGTCGTGACGAATAGGTAAAACTTGCAATTTTGATTTAGATACCAACGCTTTTCTTGTCGAATAAGGCAAGCGAAAATCTGTGAATGCAATAATTTCGCAAAAGTCATTTCATTGTGTTTATGAAATAATTTTAAACTTATCTAAAATATATTTTGTTCGATTAGGCTAAATTAAATTGCACTTGTTATAATTAGGTTAGATAAGTTTTCTAAGGTTCTTTTGGTACAAAATTATTAATTTTTACATTAACATCAATGAAAAATATATATCTTTAAAAATATAAGACAAAATTTTAGAACTTAATTTTAAATGAGTTCTTGCTAACTGACCAGTTTTACCTATTCAGTACGACATTATATATATATATATATATATATATATATATATATATATATATATATATATATATATATATATATATATATATATATATATATATATATATACACACATATATACGACGTAGGTAATTTAACGCAGAGTGACGAAGGCTCAATCTTCCGTCTGTTAATCTGAGACAAAATCTCGCATTGGACACTTTTTCACACTTTCCGTTTGATTCCTCAATACAATCACACATATTCCTGGCTATTTTCACCTTCAGCCTCAATAATCGGGATAACGTTTCACTCTGTTAGAACTTGGGGCAAACGGTAGCCCAGTAAAAGCTTGTCCTGTGACATGTATCTTTTCTTCAGAATAAAAGGAAGACTTCAGTAGGTCTACAGTCATACAAAGTATTTTAAAGCCAGTGTGATGGGACTTTGAAAACTTCAAAATAATATTTTTTTTTTTTACAGCTTAAGAATAGTAGTGATCTGTTGGCATTAAAAAATAAATTCATATATTTTTATGCACTGTTAGTGTTACAGAGCAAAAAAAAAAAAAAAGCAGTTTGAAGAATAAGAAATATGCAACATTTAGTTATCTATATTGACGAAACGTTCTGCCTGCACAACAGACTTCTTTAGTCGAATACAGGCGAATATTACACTGGAGACAGTAGAAGTTTTGACGTGATCAGTCCGTCAGCCTTAGTAAGTGACCACTTCCTACCAAGGCTGACGGACTGATCAAAGCTACTGCTTCACTGATCACATCAAAGCTACTATAATTCGCCTGTATTCGACTGTTGTGATGGCGAAACATTCTGGCAATACAGAATCCCAAGTGTTGCACATGTGTCTTATTCATCAATAATACATCAACAATATGTTAGGAGAAACAATGTTGCGAGACTTCTAAAGACAATGTTTAAAGACTTCTAAACACAACATTGAGAGAGACTTTCAAACACTATACTAAGATACACTTCCAAAAAGAAAATTAGTGATCCAATTATCTTCTTAATCATTAAAATGAAAAAAAAAATAAAAATAAACGATTTGAAATAAACATCAGCATCTTCGTAAGCAATGCTCGCGAGGCCTCTAGTAAAATCGAAAAATATTACAACAGCGGCTTTTAAAATTGCTCCTGTACTTGCACAAGTGGACAAAAATTGATGTCGGCGAATTGTTGAAAAATGCCATGATATCTCGGGGAGACAATATCTGAACGAGACAATATCTGACGGAGACACAATTTCTCAATGTTTTGCTCGTAAGTCGAAAATCGTTTCATCAATATACAATCGCAACTGTCTGGTAGCACAGTAACAAGAAGTGAGACAATAAAATTCACAATATCATGGAGGAACTATTCAGACAGACTGAACGTTCCCATTTGTAGGTTAGTGGTGAAGAAGTGACAGTTTCAATCATTACGAGCTGAATAATACTTTACAAGGGAAAAAACACTGCAGCTTGACGAGGCATTAGACACCTGACACTATGATCACTTACGCTAAGTTGCTCTCTGAAATACTGACTTGAACGAATGTACGATTGAAGATTTTCTCAGCTATTCTACTTAGTACTTTAGAGAATTTTACTTAAAACCCTAAATTCCTGAGCTGTTTCTTTCGGAAAGCTCGAATGTATGCGAATTCTCGTTACACCCGCTACCCTTTCTCAGCAAGCAGTAAATAGTCGATAGTCGAGTTTTGTGAGTCAGCCTTTGAGGGAAGGAGAGGTACAATATACTACCATATAGCAAGGATCAGGCTTTGATATGAGCCCAGGTATGATAACAGCTATAGTTAGTAGTTTCCAGAAATGAGCTCATCGCCCTCTCACAATTGTATCTATCAGGAAGATGGTGCGCGAAACTTTTGGATGAATAATAATAATTATTATTTTATTCATGGAGAAACGTCAAACTTTTAAGGGTCATTCAGTGCCTAGTGAATGAAGTAATCATACTTGATTTGGGGAAAGAGAGAATAGCTCCTGTTTCTTGATAGCCCTTCTTGGACGTGCCATCAATTTTGAAACCTAACTCAAATATAAACAGTACTCCGACTGCAGACTTGCCACACAGCTTTACAAGAACTTCTGAAGGACAAGACTGTAGTTCCAATGATTCTGTGAGGCAGAGTTAGTTGAATGTCTGATAAAGAAGAAGTGAGAGCACGTATTATGCACCTCATATAAGTTCTAAAAATTATTTTAAAGTGTAGAAATGAGCATCTTGAACAACTAAAGGAGACATTCAATGGTCCAAGTCGGACCGAAACGTCGTCGTAAGCTTCTCTCTTTTATGTGCGGGTTATTTGTGTATAATTCATTTTATTTCCCTCACAGATTATAACTCTACAGCCGAACATTTTGAACCTGAAACTTCAGGTTGAACATAAACATTAGCCACACTGAACACTTTAAGCACATTTTTGTGAAATTATTTTACGCAGCTGACGGTCCCGTAACTGCTGTTTCCAAGTAGAAATTGTTTCTGAGTGCAATGAAAGAATACGAGGTGGAAACTGAGCTTATTCAGTGACAGTGTTAAAACCTTATTCAAGTGAGGGTAAATGATTTGTCACTTCTTATTCTAGACTGACTAATCCTTGTGATTCTGTTCTTAAGAATGAATGAAGCATATATACTCAAAGTGTACAGTGTGTATGTTATGATTCTTCGGTCAAGTCTTTCAAACTAGCTGAATACTAGCTGAATTACCCTAAAAAAATTTTTAAACAAATTCTTAAACACAGATAAATTTTGTAAACTAATATAGTATACAATATCTTAATTTTGCTTCACAATCTCTAATAACTTTACTAAAATTTACGTAATACATTTTAATTTATTAATCAGGGAACGGGTAGTGTCTGAAACCATGGCAGGTGAGTTCAAACTCCACCCGTTCCCTGATTTGTTAGCAATTGTGTTATTACGATTTCGCGAGTCAATTTACTTACTCTTAACAAGCCAATCTCAGGTCATCTTAAAACAGTCATAGTATTATTTAAGAGCAATTAATACATTACTTTCCTGATGTTTAGATTGAATTCAGCACGTCTAGAAAAAAAAGGCAAAAATCACAAACTCTGCTTAAAAGTCACGACATATACGCTGACAAATGCAGCTTTCGGTGTAGATACGACTGCTCGAACTACTAACAAACAGTTATATAACTATCTACAAGAGTAAATTTGACACTTTCATTCAAAGTGTTCATTTTAAAACTGGTCGTGATGATGACGTCGGACTACGTGCCACGGGTTCCAACAGCTTGACTGATCAGGCTATCTACCAGGCTTGCTCTGATGAGACTGTGATACGGAGGCGGTGATATCCCGAACTATGACCACGTAAGGACACATTAGTGCTTCAACACTATAACATATTTCACAAAATCCTCATCAATATTTCAAACTTATTAATTATTACTATTGCTTTAGGTAACATTGAGGGAGGCATATAATTGTTCAGTTCTGAGCTTAACTCTCACCACACTGTGGTGTACAGCTGCAGGGTCATGTCCTCATGCTATTTGCATTATTATTTGCATTCTCATTTGCATTATCATCTTGGACCCATGTGAACGAGGGAGGGGCGGCAGCGGAAGGTATACAATATCACAGACGTTACAAGCTACATAAGGAGAGGCGCGTATGTCTATTGTAGTGTGGATGATGAACCTGTGTTTCCCCTGCACCTTAATCTGTCCTTTCTTCCCCCCCCCCCTCGAACCTGTCCTCTGTTCTTTCTTCCTCTTATCCTCCGCCACTCGCACCTTTCATCCCTTACCTTCACCCCTCGAACAGTTTTTTCGTTCTCCATACCTTCCCCCACCTCTCCTCTCGCCTTCTTCCGTCCCTTGCTCAACCTCTCCACTCTCCTTCTTCCAACCCTTGCCCTCACCCCTCACACCTGCCCACTGGCCTTTATCCTTTCCTTAATCCCTCCCACATCTGTCCTCTGTCCTCCTGCCTACACCCCTCGATCACAGCTAAATCATATCTTTCCCTCTCCCCCCACCCATGTAATTCCTGCTTCCCTTAGCTCTCCAAGAAGTATCACTCCTCTTCATGGGCGATGCCTCAAATAAGCAAGACTTAAATATGAATTATTATCCCCCAGCACTTTGTGAAGCACGTAGCATGTAGTCCACATGTATTTACGTTGTATATACACGAAGCCTGCGAGATGTATTGAGTATAGTATCGCTCGTGAGACCATAACATACAGGAGGAGAATGAAATAGCTAAAGACCCTGCTTGAGGCTCACTGGTGTGCCCGGCGTGGTTCATCTGTAGGTAAGTGGTTTAAGGCTTCACAGAGGGACCTAAGCCATATTCGTGGACAGTGACCAACGTGGTTTTGAATCCTGCTGGTTGCGATATTTCTCTTTGAATGTATATACTTTCTCTTGCTTCTGCGTTATAAAACACCTAAAATAACCTTACTATTTATTTAATACGTAAATATTCCCCTAGGTGGTTTTCTGAATTTTATTCTGCAACATTTACAATTTAACAGAACACAAAGAACTATCAGCATTTTCTACTTCGCTACAAAAACAATCAGTAAATACGACCGCAAGGTTTATCAATAATTGAATTACTCTGGCGGCTGCTATTATGTCTATTAGTGATCGTCACTGCCAGTACAATCATTTGCTTCTAACAACATCAATAGAGAAGTTTTCCAAATGTTGTACTACCAACAACAGTGGAGAAAAGACACGGCGCACAGCAAGCTTTTATTAGGACGTTTCGCTGTATGTCGAGGCTTTACACAGAACGAAGAGTTTTCCCAATAAAAACTTCTTCTGGATCTTCTATCTTTTCTTTACAGGTGTTGCAGTGTGTTTTGTTGACCCATATTGGTGCAGACCTCGTGTCTTCAACCTGGTCAATGCTGCAGAACTCATGCCTTCAACCTAGTTAACGTTGCATATCTCACGCCTTCAACCTGGTCAATCTTGCAGTTGTGCTCAGCCTGATTAGTGAACCTGAGTACCACCACTGCGACCTCTTCTACTCTTCATGATGATGTCACACTAATTCTTAATTACCCTTCAAGAGGGGTGCCTTGATAATGACTTAGGAAACTGGAGCTACACTTCGATTCGTGGGATCTATCCTGATTGTCTCCCATTCTCCAAGCGCTGTGCGACTAATACGGTTGTACCGCTTCCCCATCAAAATAATAATAATACTCTTGATTGGTTACGTATTTCTTGTACATTATATTCCAGCTGCGCCGTCTGTTTTTTCCCCTGCCAATCTCTGTATGTTACAAAGGTATTGCGACCGACACCAACCTGGAATTACACTTTCGGGTTCTCTTTACAAATTCTTTCCCTGTCGATCTTCGTTTCCAAGCACAGTGCACTTCAAGCAGAGGGTGCAACTGGGACTTTAGTCTTATCATTTTTATTTTCAACAGAAGAGTTAAACCTGTAAGTGTCATACAGTGCCTTAGGGAAGAGTTTGTTATCAATTGTGAGCCAAGCGGATGGACTTCCAATTTCGTAGATTAAGAGCCCTTCACCAGCATCAAGATACACACACGCAAGGGAAAGGGAAGAGGAGAGATGCAGAAGAAAGGAGAACATAACGCAACGAGTGATAAAAGTGAAATAATATTATTTATAAAATTCTTATCTCGCCGAATGGCCCACACGCATTTAACACTTTATGCGAACGGACAATAAGCAATTGTAGTTCATTAATAAATTCTAAATAAAACCCACTTTGAAAAAGAACACTAATGGAGGTGTCTGTGTATTTCGGGCCCACATACACACACACACACACACACACACACACACACACACACACACACACACACACACACACACACACACACATACACACACACACACACCCTCTTCAGTTGTGTTCTGTAAAGCTGGTTTTAACTGAATATTTTTAGAATATACATCTATTTTTTAAGCAAAAACTAAAGATTAGGCTAATAGAATTGAGACTAAAACCACAACGTTTTTCGTGGAAACCAAGCTTTCTCAAGTCCACAATAAGTATAAATAGTGGGAAGAGCAGGTGATAAGTGGTGAAGTATGAACCCGAGTATCAGAGGTCAATCCAACTACAACCTTCCCTAGTTCAAGGTGATGCAGTCTGTGGTTTTAATGAAGACTAGATTAAAGGTGTTTCCTTCATTGTGAGAGAATTGTAAAGGTTCAACAATTTATTAATAAAAATTTCAATTTAAGTTACCCATCTATGAATTTATTAATTAGTCTCTCCATCAATCTATCAGTGTATCTCTTAGTAACATAAGCCGTGCTTCAGTACAACCTGGCGTGTGGAGCCTCGGGGCACTGGACGACAGCCTTCTAAATGAGGGAAGGAGACAAGAACATTCGATATTTAAGATTAAAAAAGAAATTTAACAAAACTGAAAATGACATTTTGAGAAACCTGAACACTGGATAAGCGAGAGGTGTATGAGACAATGTAATGTAGCTTAAGTGTATAGGATTTATTTATTATATTACTGTTAATAAAATATAAAGAGCTTAAGTAATTGTATCTGTTTACTAAGAGTATCTGGAGTAAGTTAACTTTTAGCAACTAGGCTGGCAAATTTCACTGCCCAGATGTTGTCTACATTTTATAATTACAGTAGTTCCATGGGTAGGAGTTGTAAAGTTACATTATCTCAGGTTAGTTAGTCTATTCTATGAAGATCAGAAAAGGTTGCAAAAGTATACAAGTGATTGTAAAGTGCTTATTAGATTTAATAGGTTTTAATGAAAGATGTGTTAGCTTTGTCTTGGGGAAAGAGTAAGCACTGGGTTCTTTATTTTTGAGTTATATCTGTCTTAGCACGGCTCTCTGATGATCACAGTATGCTTCTGAATAAAGTATAAATAGTTATAAAGTAGGGTTAAAAATATATTCTTTTTTTTTTTTTTTGTAATGCGCGGTATAAATTTTTGGGGAAGAAAATATTTTATTATTTTCACAGGTTTAGATTAAATTTATATACATTTAAGGTGCTAAAAAATTTTTATTTTTGCCAATGGTTAAAAAGGTGGTAATTTGCTGTTTAGTGTTATTAACGATCTTTCTGTGTGTAGAAAAAGATGAAAGGAGTGTAGCAAATAACTGTTCTGTGGAAGTACAACTCGAGCCAGCACTGGGGACGGCCACTTGGGTCTGGTGCCATTATCTCGGGCAAATATTAGCGCATGCTTAGAAATGGGTATGCAAGCTAAGATTTTAGTGGTGTAAGGCAGAGATATTTTAGTCATATCGTGGGTGTTAATAACTTGTAAGTATGGACACAGTGTACAAGTGAAATTACTATGTATAACCTTCGTTATTAAAGTATTTAGATAGTTATATTTATGGCTATATGAAATTTCGGATATTGTAGACTACAGAGGACGTAACTAGGCGAGAATAGCTTTTTGTGGTAACTCAGAGAGTATCTATTAATTACAGCCAGCAGTAGACTTTACTATGATTATAATTAAACAAAGGTACACTGGATTTTCATCTTCCTCTGTTGTGGGCAGTATTATATGATCATTACTCACAGTGGTTTGTATTTATTATTATATGAGGTTTTCACGATTGTTAACAACAGATAGCTCATCCATGTTACCCTTGTTGGAATTTCTGAGTGACGGATAAGTGGTTATTTAAACCGACATATATTTTAGTTTCAATATTCTCCCATTCCAGGCAGCAGTGTAGAAAAACAGATAATGCATAGAGAAAAAAAATATTTCAAATTTTACTTGTCTCGTGTACTCGCCCATTCTTTCTCTCTTTCTCTCTCATATTACAAGCTTTTGAAGAAGCAATGAAGACGTCATGAAACACCTAGAGCTGCTACCCAACTTCTCCCCTCCCCGCGTGGCACTGTTGCTACTTCTTGTGTGCTAATAATTATATATATATATATATATATATATATATATATATATATATATATATATATATATATATATATATATATATATTACACATGTAGTAGGTTGGTAGACAGGTACTACCGTCCTGCCAAGTGAATGTAAAACGAAAGCCTGTAATTGCTTTACATGATGGTAGGTTTACTAGTGTCTTTTTTATGTCTTATAAACATGCAAGATTTCAGGTCACACTACACATTCGTGTACACGTTTATGCATACACACTCATCTGAGTTTTCTTTGATTTTATCCTAATAGTTCTTGTTCTTATTGCTTTTCCTTCTATATCCATGGGGAAGTGGAACAAGAATCTCTCCTCCGTAAGCCATATGGGTTGTAAAAGTCAACTAAACTGCCGGGAACAATGGGCTAGTAACTCCTTTTCCCGTACAGCCTACTAAAAATAAAAAGAAGAAAACCGTCAAAGTGGGATGGTTGAATGTGCGTGGATGTTGTGCGAATGATAAGAAAGAGATGATTGTGAATGTTATGAATTAAAAGAAGCTGGATGTTCTGGCTTTAAGTGAAACAAAGCTAGAAGGGGTGGGAGAGTTTCAGTGGGGAGAAATAAATGGGATTAGGTCAGGGGTTTCAAATAGAGTTAGAGCTAAAGAAGGAGTAGCAATAATGTTGAAGGATAAGTTATGGCAGGAAGAGAGAGAATATAAATGTACTAATTTAAGGATTATGTGGAGTAAAATAAGGGCTGGATGTGAAGTGGGTTATAGTAAGCGTTTATGCACCTGGAGAAGAGAAAAGTATAGAGGAGAAAAACAGATGTTGGGAAATGTTAAGTGAGTGCGTTGGGAGTTTTGAACCAAGTGTGAGAGTACTTGTGGTTGGGGATTTCAATGCTAAAGAGGGTAAAAATGTTGTGGAGGGAGTAGTAGGTAAATTTAGGGTGCCAGGGGTAAATGAAAATGGGGAGCCTTTAATTGAACTATGTGTAGAAAGAGGTTTGGTAATAAGTAATGCATATTTATGAAAAAGAGATAAATAAGTATACAAGGTATGATATAGCATATAATGAAAGTAGTCTGTTAGATTATGTATTAATGGATAAAAGGTTGATGGGTAGGCTTCAGGATGTACATGTTTATAGAGTGGCAACTGATATATCGGATCATTATTTAGTTGTAGCTACAGTTAGAGTAAGAGGAAGATGGGACAAAAGGAAAATGACAACAACAAGTAAGAGAGAGGTGAAAGTGTATAAACTAAGGGAGGAGGAAGTTAGGGTGATATATAAGCAACTATTGACAGAAAGGTGGGCTAGTGCAAGTATGAGTAGTGGGGGGGGAGAGGTTGAAGAGGGTTGGAATAGTTTTAAAAATGCAGTATTAGAATGTGGGGCAGAAGTTTGTGGTTATAGGAGGGTGGGGGCAGGAGGAAAGAGGAGTGATTGGTGGAATGATGAAGTAAAAGATGTGATAAAAGAGAAAAAGGTAGCTTATGAGAGGTTTTTACAAAGCAGAAGTGTTATAAGAAGAGCAGAGTATATGGAGAGTAAAAGAAAGGTGAAGAGAGTGATGAGAGAGTGCAAAAGGAGAACAGATGATAGAATGGGAGAGGCACTGTCAAGAAATTTTTATAAAAATAAGAAAAAATTTTGGAGTGAGATTAACAAGTTAAGAAAGCCTAGGGAACGAATGGATTTGTCAGTTAAAAACAGAGTAGGGGAGTTAGTAGATGGGGAGCTGGAGGTATTGGGTAGATGACGGGAATATTTTGAGGAACCTTTAAATGTTGATGAAGAAAGGGAGGAGGTAATATCATGCACTGACCAGGGAGGCATAACATCTTTTAGGAGTGAAGAAGAGCAGGATGTGAGTGTGGGGGAGGTGCGTGAGGCGTTACGTAGAATGAAAGGGGGGTAAAGCATCTGGAAGTGACAGGATCATGACAGAAATGTTAAAAAGCATGGGAATATATACTGTTGGAGTGTTTGGTATTTTTGTTTAATAAATGTATGAAAGAGGGGAAGATGCCTAGGGATTGGCAGAGAGCATGTTTAGTTCCTTCATATAAAGGGAAATGGACAAAAGAGATTGTAAAAATTATAGGGGAATAAGTTTACTGAGTATACCAGGAAAAGTGTACGGTAGGGTTATTATTGAAAAAATTAGAGGTAAGACAAAGAGTAGGATTACGGATGAGCAAGGAGGCTTTAGAGTGGGTAGGGAATGTGTAGATCAAGTGTTTACATTGAAGCATATATGTGAACAGTATTTAGATAAAGGTGGGGAGTTTTCATTGTAATTATGGATTTAGAAAAGGCATATGATAGAGTGGATAGGGGAGCAATGTGGCAGATGTTGAAAGTATATGGAATAGGTAGTAAGTTAATAAATGCTGTAAAGAGTTTTTAGGAGGATAGTGAGGCTCAGGTTAGGGTGTGTAGAAGAGAGGGAGATTACTTCCCGGTAAAAGTAGGTCTTAGACAGGGATGTGTAATGTTACCATGGTTGTTTAATATATTTATATATGGGGTTGTAAAAGAGGTAAATGCTAGGGTGTTCGGGAGAGGGGTGGGATTAAATTATGGGAAATCAAATACAAAATGGGAGTTGACACAGTTACTTTTTGCTGATGATACGGTGCTTATGGGAGATTCTAAAGAAAAGTTGCAAAGGTTAGTAGACGAGTTTGGGAGGGTGTGTAAAGGTAGAAAGTTGAAAGTGAACATAGATAAAAGTAAGGTGATCAGGGTATCAAATGATTTACATAAAGAAAAATTGGATATCACATTGGAGTGAGGGATTATGGAAGAAGTGAATAATGTTTTTAGATATTTGGGAGTTGACGTGTCGGCGGATGGCTTCATAAAGGATGAGGTTAACCCTAGAACTGATGAAGGAAAAAAGGTGAGTGGTGCGTTGAGGTATATGTGGAGACAGAAAACGTTATCTATGGAAGCAAAGAAGGGAATGTATGAAAGTATAGTGGTACCAACACTCTTATATGGGTGTGAAGCTTGGGTTATAAATGCTGCAGCGAGGAGGCGGTTGGAGGCAGTGGAGATGTCCTGTCTAAGGGCAGTGTATGGTAAATATTATGCAGAAAATTCGGAGTGTGAAAATTGGGAGAAGGTATGGAGTTAATAAAAGTATTAGTCAGAAGGCTGAAGAGGGGTTGTTGAGGTGGTTTGGTCATTTAGAGAGAATGGATCAAAGTAGAATGACATGGAGAGCGTATAAATCTGTAGGGGAAGGAAGGCGGGGTAGGGGTCGTTCTTGAAAAGGTTGGAGGGAGGGGGTAAAGGAGGTTTTGTGGGCAAAGGGCTTAGACTTCCAGCAAGCGTGCGTGAGCGTGTTAGATAGAAGTGAATGGAGACGAATGGTTTTTGGGACCTGGCGAGCTGTTGGAGTGTGAGCAGGGTAATCGGTGAAGGGATTCAGGGAAACCGGTTATTTTTATATAGCCGGAATTCAGTACTGGAAATGGTAAGTACAATGCATGTACTTTAAAGGAGGGGTTTGGGATAGTGGAAGTTTGGAGGGATATGTTATAAATCTTTATATATGCTTCTAAACTGTTGTATCTTGGAGCCTCTGCCAAAAACAGTGATTATGTATGAGAGAGGTGAAAGTGTTGAATGATGATGAAAGTATTTTCTTTTTGGGTCACCCTGCCTCGGTGGGAGACGGCCGACTTGTTGAATAAATATATATACATGTGTGTGTGTGTGTGTGTGTGTGTGTGTGTGTGTGTGTGTGTGTGTGTGTGTGTGTGTGTATATATACGCTCTCCTAGTCGTTCTATTTCGTTCCATCCTTCCTAAATGTCTGAACCGCCTCAGCCCTCTGGATAATACTTCTAGTAATCTCACACCTCCTAATTTCCAAAATGCGGATTCTCTGCATTATACATTATATTCACACCACACATTCCTCTCAGACACGACATCTTCACTGCCTTCAGCCTTCTTGTTGCAACATTCACCACCCATGTTTCACACCCATATAATTGCGTTGGTATAACTATACTCTCATACATTCCCCTTTTTGCTTCTATGGATAACGTTGTCTCCACAGACTCTTGAGTGCACCACTCACCTTTTTTTCCTCATCAGTTCTAAGATTCAATTCATCTTTCACAGACCCATCTGCTGACAAGTCCACTCCCAAATAACTGAATACGTTCACTTCCTCCATACCCCCTCCCTCCAATCTGATATCCAGTCTTGCATTACTTATTTTTTTATCATCACCTTATTCTTTCCTGTGTTCACTTTTAATTTCCTTATTTTACATGCCCTACAAACTCGTCCACCAACCTCTGCAATTCTCTTCAGAATCTCCCAAAAGCGCAGTGTAATCAGCAAAAAGCAACTGTGACAACTCCAACTTTGTGTAAGATTCTTTATCTTTTAATCTCACACCTCTTGCCAACACCCGAGCATTCGCTTCTCTTATAACCCCTTCTATAAATATACTTAACAACCATGGTGACATCACGCATCCCTGACTAAGTCCTATTTTTACTGAGAAATAATCTTCCCCTCTCCTACATAGTCTAACTTGAGCCTCACTATCCTCGTAAAAACTCTTCACTGCTTTCGAAAACCTACCACCTATTTCATACATATGCAACATCTACCACATTGCTCGCCTACCCACCCTATCATATATGCCTTTTCCAAATCCATAAATGCCACAAATACCTTTTTACCCTTATCTAAATACTGTTCACTTATATGCTTCACTGTAAACACTTGGCCTACACACCCCCTAACCTTCCTAAAGCCGCCTTGTTCATCTGCGATCCTGTTCTCTCGTCGTAATAACTCTACCAAACACTTTACCAGATACACGCAACAGGCACATTCCCCTATAATTTTTACACTCTCTTTTGTCCCCTTTGCCTTTATACAAAGGAAGCGTGCATGCTCTCTGCCAATTCTTAGGTACCTTCCCCTTTTCCATACATTTATTAAATAAAAGCACTATCAATTCCAAAACTATATCCCCACCTGTTTTTTGTCTTTCTTTCATCAATCCCCTTGTCTGCAGTTATATACAATACTGCCATCAACAACTGCTAGTCAACCTGGACACTGACTAACTTACCATTCAACACACAAGCACTCCTGCGTCAGAAGAGAGCTTTATACATGCTAAGCAGCCGAGGTGACACTCTGGAAAGCCAGGGTGATTTTCAAAGCTGTAAACTCAAGACTAGAGAGAATGATGAGGCAAAAAGTGGCTGGGGGAAAAAAGTGGCGAGGAAAAAAGTATCACAAAAAGTGGCTGGGGAAAAAAGTGGCGAGGAAAAAAGTATCAAAGTGTTGTTATTCAAGTCTTCACGGGAGGAGTTAAGCAGGCGAGAAGCCATGTGTGTGGTAAGAAAAAAAAATAAGTGAGAAAACTTTAGACAGAAGAGGAGGAGGAGCAGAAAAAGCAGTATGACGTAGGAGAATGAGAAACAACAAAAGGAATAGCAGAGGCAGGCAAACAAGAAAGAGCAGCAAGACCAGGATAACTACGAGTTGGACGAATAGTAGGAGTACAAACAGAAAAAAAACAAAACAGGAGAAGCAGGAGGAATGGCAGCCGGAGCATCAGCAGAAGCAGCAGGAGACGCAATAAGCGGAGCTGGAAGAGGAGGTAATTTGGAGACGGTGGAGAGCGATGAAAGATTTACCACTTTCAAGCGTAAAAACTGTAATAACAAATATTCAAACATTTCAAGATGACAGAACTTGTACAACCCCTCAGTGCTTAGTTAAAAATAAACCTGGCTTAAAGAAATACAAAAATATTAACACAGCACATGAAGGAGGTATTAGCTGAAAAGTTTCGTGGAGAAAAAAGTTAAGATGCAAGCATGGAAACAAGAGGGAAGCAGGGAGATACGGAAGACGCAGGTAGAGGGACAAAGGGAGGTAGGGAGATACAGAAGATAAGACGCAGGCAGGGAGACATGGAAGCAGGGAGATGCAAACGAAGAAAAACGATGCATGGGAACAAAGAGTGAAGAGAGAGAGAGAAGAATGCGGGGAGGGGGAAGGGAAGGGGTAATGACGATAGATGTGATGAGAAGAGGAAGGAAGCAGAACAACAAGGGAGGGAATTGTAATGAAGGAGTGAAGCACGAAGGGAGAAGTGAAGAAGAAACCTGAACAGGGACGTAGTGAGGAGTTAATTTAAGAGAGGAAAGAGAGAGACAGGGAGAGAGGAGCGAAGAGGTGCCACGAAGGAGGCTGTTGAAGGAAGCTCTCAGAGGAAGACCGGAAAATTGGCCAAAGTTGGAAGGAAATTAATGGGGGGGGGGGTAATGGGGAGGGAGGGAGGGGAGGTGCTAACACTAAGATGGACGGCCCACAGCCTGTGTTTGTGGCCCTCTCAACTGACCACTAACCACCACTAGCTAGCTCTCTCTTGATTGTTTTGTTTTCTTTTTTTTTTCTCCGTCAGGAGCTGTGACTTGACCCTGCAACCACAAATAAGTGAGTACATACACACAAAACAGGGTCAAGTGCCTATCGACAAGTGCTTTTGACAACTAGTAATTACTTAAGCTTGTATTGCTAAGTGTCACTGTATTTTATTATTTATTAGCTGGTAGGATGTTAATCAATAAACTCTTAAGATAAATTTGCGAATGAGTTTGATGCATAAGTCATCAGTTAATATTTGGAGTAGCTTATGCGTAACCATGAGGGGTCTAAAGTAGTGGTAATCTAGCAGCTGTGCAATCATAAGTACTGAACTCCGGTATTCCAGAGGTTGTTTGATCACTAAGCGGGGCCAACCTCTGACACAGACCTGTGTCAGGAATCACTTTCCTGTTTCCTGATTAGTATAACACCGGTTCCCTTCTTCCATCTGCCGTTACGCAGTCAGTAACCCTCCAACACAACTAAATATATAAATAAACAAATGAAATCAGAAATTTATGTATATATGACGATAAGGATTCAAATCAAAATTTCGTAAGCTGTAATAAGATATTCCATACATGATGAGTGAATATATTCCCAATATCCCTACAATAACATTACTGCGCACATTATGATGGCATGCAAGCACAGCATAATCATAGTATGAACGCATACGCAAATCAATACTACACCAATACCACTAGACACATTATGAAAGAACACACTCCCACTATTATCACATTAGGAAAAAAGAAATGTATGCTAAAGCCACTTCGTCGATATCACACTCGCACCAACACTATTATAACTACACTGATACACACATTAAAGAACACACTTCCAATATCACCACTATATCAACATCCAATGTGTATCAAATTTAATAACTTCTCGGACTAAGAGGGACAGGGAAAAGTGCTGCTATGATAACCTGGCGACCACAAGTCTCACCATGTTTCAGGATTAAAGAATTCACGTCGAGCTGAGAAAACATTTAGATGACAGACCCCTGATATATGCCATCTACAGTGAGTGGGTAAAAATAATAGTTCTTGGAGAGGTAGTGATACTGGCGTTGGTGGTGGTTGCTGTAGCTGCAATGATAACTGTCGTAGTTTCAGAAGTGGTCGTGGTGATGGTGGTGGTGGTGGTACAGGATTTGTAATTGTTGCGGCAATGGTGAAAGTGTTGGCTGTGGCGGTGTCTACCCCAAAGACATGTGGTTTGTGTAAATTTACTTATTACCCTTAAGAGAAACATTCAATCTCGATATAAAAAAATACAAGAGCAGATTAAAAATGTTTCACAACTTTCTAATCTGATAAAATAAACAATTAATAGCATTGTACTTATCTAATTCAAATGTAAAGGCCTTTAAAATATATACGAGAAGGAAAGATAACATTATAACTCACCTTTAATCATAAAAAATCATCATTCCATTCAGCACACGCCTCCTCCTTAAGAAAAGAAATAAAAACACTCACAAAAGGATATGAAGATTTCCAGAAAACTTGAGCGCTTGAAAAGAAGCTAAAGATGCACCTGTAATCACCAAGCAGGGATCATGGAGAAGCAATTATAAGAGCCCTGTTCAATTCAACCTGTTTAATTTACCCGATGATTCTGAATTGCCTCAATCTCATGTTATTTGCCATTAACTTCTGTAACCCAGGTCAGGGAATAGCTCGTGACCTAACTCCATCTGGTATCAAGACCCCTTGTGACCCCCTATAATCTTTTATTTTTTTGCACGCTACCACTCACAGGATAAGCATGGGGTGCACAATAACCTGCTCTGGTGGATAAAGAATCATACCACCAGGGTGAGGCGACTAAACCAGACGACTTTAGTCCGCAGACATGACTATAAAGGAGGGTCGCCAAGTGTGAATACCTTTGTCTGTAGGATAGGGAATTTACGTACAAATTGGAATGTCAAACGTGAGAGCGCTAGTCTTAACAGCAATCTCGGAGGGGACGAATGGCGACAGCCACAGATAAAGGGAAATTTGCGGAAACAAGTTAGAAATGCGAAGGCTAAGTAGAAAGGTTGATGAAGTAACGTTAATAAAATAGAAGTATGAATAAATCTAAAACTCAAGAAAGATTCAGAATAGGGGAAACAAAGAGGAATGTAAAAGTGGTTGATATCCAATGCGTAAGAAATCTTCCATACGAAGAAACACTGAAATCCCCTTAACCTACAATTTCTTGTAAGACATAGAATGAGGGGAGACATCATCGAAGTAAGTGGAAGATGAGCATAATTAAGGGAGATATAAATAAGGTTCTGAGGAAATCCATTCGTGAAAGAATTCGTAATAATGGATTCAAATTATATAAGTTGAGATTTGGAAAGGATATATGAAAGTATTGGTTTGGAAATAGAGTAGTGGATGACTGGAACAGTCTGCCTAGATGGGTCATTTAAGTTGGAACCTAGGGTAGCTTCAAGTATAGGTAGGATAAATGCATAAGAGGGTTTAGATATATGAGTGGGACTTACACATGAGTTACTAGGGTTATCACAGCTTATTCCTTGGGTAGCATTGCATACTTTTGTGAGTGAGTTTGGTGAGTTTTGGTGAGTTTTGTCAAGTATGGTCCAGTAGGTCTGCTGCAGTGTTCCTCCTTTCTTACGTTATTCTTGTAATAAAAAGAACCAGATGAGAAATCATGAAAGCGCTCGGAATTTCACTATTTTTCACAGTAGTTATTGTACATACATGTTTAATATCTTTACGCGCGCGCGCGCACACACACTCATCTGTGTGTGTGTGCGTGTGTGTGTACTGTACACTCACCTATTTGTGGTGCAGGGGTAGATTTACAACTCCTGTGTGTACGGGGGCGGGGGGGAGCTTGCGCGCTCTCATCAGAGTAGTGCTGGGGGGAGGGGGGACTAATGTGCTTTGTATGCAGTTCTGTGAATTAATATCGTGTACGGGTTTTTATTTTTTGAACCAGACTTGCCTAGCGACCTCGTCTGCCCTGATAAACTTATGTAATATAATGCAGTTTAGTCTGGGCCAACTTATCTTGAGTCAGGATAGATTTAGTGGGCGTTGCTTAGTACAAGTGAAGCAGTGTTTGTTTTTCATGATGTTCAGTTTGAGTGTCGCCAGCCTAGTACAACCACGAATTTACACTATGTAAGTATGAATTCTTTAATATATAATGCAGTTTTAAAATGTCAAGAGGCTCATTAACGATGAATTTACACTGTGTGTATGTGTATGAAGTATTAGATTTATAATGTAGTCCAAATTCTCTCCTCTCACTCCTTTCCTAAATATAATTTTGTTGTCCCATTCTATGATGGAGTTATCTTGTTCCAATGTATTTAGAGACAATCCTGAGACATGGTAATTTCCAAGTAATAGTAACTCCAGCTATGTTGGAACGAACCTTTGAATCTCACGTAGCTCATGATCTTTTAATGGAATACATGACGATATCCTCATTGCTTTAGTGAAGTCTCCCAGCTCAGGCTGACAGATTTCAACACTATGTAATCCATCCTGTGTTATCGAAATAACAGATAAACATAGTTAGCTTTTGTTCTCACTATATAACTGTCATATAGAATAAGGTAGTAGCACACTGCTGATGTATCCAATTTTGCTAAAATAAAAATAAACGCACACACGACGAGGGCGAAGTAACAGAAGGATATGTTGAAGAGAGAGAGAGAGAGAGAGAGAGAGAGAGAGAGAGAGAGAGAGAGAGAGAGAGAGAGAGAGAGAGAGAGAGAGAGAGAGAGAGAGAGAGAGAAAGAGAGAAAGAGAGAAAGAAAGAGAGAAAGAGAGAAAGAAAGAGAGAAAGAGAGAAAGAAAGAGAGAGAGAGAGAGAGAGAGAGAGAGAGAGAGAGAGAGAGAGACGGGGGGAGGGAGGAAGGTTTAGGGAAAAAATAAGAGGGAGACAAACGGAGAGGTAGGGGTAAGGAGTAACACGTAGAGAAGCGACCTTGCTAGAGGCGGCAGCAACGCCCAGCCTGATCCACTCTCACTTCTGCTATGTAGCGACCCATACCTCTAACCTACCAAACGAGGTGCATGAAGAGGCTCTTGATCCATGGAACTGGACTTGGCCTTCCCTTAACTAGATCGAAACTGATTGCCTATTTCACTGCGGATTTTGCGCTTCCCCTTGATTAAAATAAAATAAATATACCACTTCGCAAGTGTGTAGGATAATCCATCCTGAGGCATGGTAATTCTTGGTTGATAATAACTCTGGCTTTGCTGGAAAGAAACCTCATAAGCTCCCGTTGCTGCTGAACACATTTTGGTTGGCTGGTCGGTTAATGAGTTTAAAGTCACTCTACACGACAGTCACTTGTTCACCACCAGCCAACAATACTTTAATCCCTAAGATAGGGATTAAAATAAACCCTGAGAGTATATACTCAGTGCACATATTCTGATCATGGAGGAATACTTGATTTGAAGACCCTGCAAAATGCTACAACAAAATAGAACTACTATTTGCACTTGTTGGTCGTCTACCGCAGAGTGTAACTCAGAATTTCCACCAAGACCACACTTAAAATGAAGTTATTATTATTATTATTATAATCAAAAAGAAGCGCTAAGCCACAAGGACTATACAGCCTTAAAATGAAGTAAAGGTACAGCGGTTGTACGCCTGTATATTGGCCAAGCAACTGAACAACAATTGTTTGACCATACAGCAGTTGTATGATTGTACAACTGTTGTGAGACTGTACAGTGATTGTACTGCTGCACAGCGGACTTGCGACTGTACAGCACTTTTAGGAATGTAAATGCACGCCCAGCAACCACGCCTATAAGCCACGCCCAATGCACTTGGGTATGGGCGTATCTAGACAGGGTCAGAGACGACTCTCAAGTCTTGTCCAGCCGCGTGACGTTACTAGCTGCCAGTGACGTCAAAACTCACTATTTTTTATTACCCAGCAAACGGTAAGAAATTCTTTATCAAACAGACTTGCGTCACTAAAACGGCAAAAAGGAGTGTCAAAAGCATGCAAACGAAAAGAAAGAAAAAACTATGTTCATTCAGTACTAATACTGTTTACTGTTTGATCACAAATACTATTATATTTGAATGTGTGTGTATGCATATCCTGCTTTACTCATCACCAGCACACTTATACAAGTAATGTTAATACCTGCCATATTAAATTCGTTAGCCATACACTTTAGTGAACTAAGTACTATAGGCAGATTTAATTTATGATTTTACGAGAAGGTATGATAGCATCCAAAGGATTCGAGTGCAGCTATACAAACAGTAGAAGAAATAGGAGAATACGCAAACAATCAGGATATAGTGAATGGAACAGAAGAATTTAGATAATTACCACAATACAGATTACAGGATTAATCGAAGCGGTTACTTGAGTTGTCTCCGAACAAGTGAAATAAAGTGAGCTTAGGAAAAAAGAGCGGAAAGAACATACTACTCAGAAGAGAAGCACCTCCCTGTACTAGACTACACTGAGATCCAAGGCGGGTACATCGTGCCACACCTGTCACCTGAGGATAAAGGTGCAGTATGAGTGACAATACACACTAAGACTTTTTTTTTAAAGGCAAGCTTATAGATTTCAAGATAAGTATCACATCGCAATTTACTGATTGTGTCTAGAGATTCTTCCCCAGTCAAGGGCAGAGTGACTGCAGAGGTGGAAGTGATAGTTTCTTCGTCTGAGAAAATGTCTCATATGCGTGTCTTAGGTCATATGATGACTCGCTCATTAAGCAACCGATAGTGTACACACTACACACACATTTACTGAGTGAAGCGTAAACACTGTGTGGCCCTTGATTTACATCCCAGGAACTGGAGCTGGCGTGTCCATCGACCAGAGGATCTGGTGGATCTGGTACGCCAATATTTGTAACTTCCCATCTGAGTTTTTAAATCCAGTAAAATTTTATTACCCTTGTGCAATTAAACAAATACATAATGTTTGCTTTCCCAGAAGAGTATATTTTTTACCTAGTGAATCAGCACTGTAATTATCCCTTGTGTATTTTACAAGTATCAGATATACCTAACCTAATTCTTGCCATTTATTCACTAACATCGTCACACAAAACGTGTCTTCCCTCCTCTCTACTTCCAATCCTTGCCTCCTGTCTCTACCTACCTCATTCATCCCTTGCTCCACCTTTCTTCCTCTTCTCTTAATCCCAGTATGTTCTTCATTTCCACTAGTGTCGATCACTGACAGCTGCTGCTGATTTACTAAACAAAGTTATATGTATAAAGATGTTGATGTTAAGTGCAGAGAAGAGTAGTAACTAATTCTGGAGGAAGTATTAAGTTAATGGTTGGCGTGCGGGAGGTTGGGAGGCAGGCGTGGTCGAAGTAGTTACCAGGCTAACACTTGGAGACCCAGCCTCAAACTTAACCTCCAGGTTTCCTCTCAAAGAAACTTTATCTTCTCTGAGAGTCTCAGAGGGGGCAAGGAAAGTACCTCGCTAATCTCGTGGGAGGCTGAGGCTGGGAGGGAGGGATGCTGGAGGCAGTGTGGTGCTATAAAAGCTTGTGGACGGGAGGGAGAGATGCCTCTATTTCTTCCGCACTCTCAATTCTGCTTCTTTTTGCATACACTTATATATGAATTGTACTTTCAGGGCTCAGCAGAGCTTTAACAACCATCTGAGCTCTTTAATGTATTACAAATATGCTCAGCCTCTGATTCAACGCATCACACACACGTTAAAAAAAACTTACTTCATATACCCCCCCCCTCTTCCCCCAGCGTAAAAATAATTGTCAAACTTTTTTTTTTTTTTTTTTTGCGAGAACGTGTTACTGGTTGCCTGTGGAGGATCTACTTAGCACCGCCCTAAGGAAGGGTGGGGGACAGATACTACTGACCTAAATAGTAACCTTGAGCTCTGCTGCTGCTACACGTCTGAACCTATCACCATACGAGTCGTTCAATATTCTCTCGAAGTGCACCCTGTAGACAGCAAAATAACATCTAATAATTTAGATATTAATACTCATATTTCCACCTTGGAGGTAATGTATTGATACAGCTTTTTTGCTACGGAAATTTAAATTTTATTTACGGTGGCATAGTGTCGAAGTTGGAAAGACGGTGCTCATGCTCGTCTTATTTCCTCATTCCACGACTTGAAAGAACATCTCTCTATTCCTGCTTGTTACACCACCAGATGCACCACTCTGTTCAGCCTCATTTATTATGGATCACTGCAAGACAGTGAAAGTCATATACAGTTTAGCAAAATTACTACTATTGCAAGTCGTGGAACTCGGCATTCGATCACCATACATTTAGACAATTAGCAGTGGGACTAGGACAAAATGTGTTGTTAATGTAAGTACTGGAGAGAGCCTGGGTGTGTCTCCAGTACTCTTAATGACCTTGCTTGGCCTCATGACTGCTCTCTCTCCTTGTACCATTAATTCAGATTAGAATGCTATCTCAGCGAAGCACAGCTGGTCATCCACCACCATACTTCTGGTTTTCTGTCAATCACTTAAAGACCCCAGTTCAATAATTCCAAGAAATATTAAAATAATATAATTCTAAATAAACGTAATACATCTTAACGTGCTGCTCGATCTACCGCTTCATTTATCAACGCTACATGTATACGTCCACAGTCTTCAAGGTCAAATCACATTTATATACAATTCTTGTTATATCATTAAGTGTCTATTGGTTTCATTTTCACTGATATTACATACCTAAAGATTACATGAAGACGATTTTGAGGGAGGTCAGATTCCCACCATTTCCCAGTGGCAGGTCCCACTGTGAACCCGCCTCCTCCGGCTTCGACTCACCTGACTGCAATATATAAGCCACCTCTCTGGCCCTGTGCTGTACTTCCTACAAGAGTGATGGACTGAACACATCGATTCCAGGCTAAGGGACTGATTACATTAAACTCCTCCTCTCCTTACCCATTTCTACTTTGTATTGGACTGATGAAGCCACTGTGTGGCGAAACGTTTCTTCAGTAAAGATTCCCATACGTTGCATAAGTGTCTCAATTCTTCAACTTGTCGGTTTTCAAAAACCATTCATCACATTTCCCTCCCACTATCTTCAAATCTCTCCCCCCTCCCATCTCGTCCTTCCTCTCATCTGTCCCACAATCTCCCTGCCATCTCCCTCCTATCTCTCCCTCAAATCTCCCCCTTCCCTGCAGCCCGGACCCAGACCAAGAATCCTGGTTTATAGCTTGACTAACCAGGCTGTTGGTGCCAGCTGTATGAAGGCCAACGTATGTATCATAGCCCGGCTAATTAGGAGGAACTTACCAAGTTCCCTCTTCAAGATAGCTAGAGGTCTGTTGGTAATTCCCTTGATATATGATTTATCAGTATATTTACTGCTATTCATTGAGGGTATTTTGCACAGTCTGTCGGGTTTCTTGTTTTCATAGGAAGTGGTTTCGCTGCGCAGATTTGGGACCAATCCCTTAAGAATTTTCCAGGTTATAAATTATGTATCTTTCTCGCCTGTGTTCCAAGAAGTACAGTTCGTGGGACTTCAAGCGTTTCCAATAATTTCGGTGCGTAACAGAATTTATACGGGCAGTGAGATCTCTACATTCTCCAGATTAGTAATTTCGCATGCCTTAAAAAGGGACTGTTAGTATACTGTACCAACATTCCGGTCTAGAGAGAACAAGTGACTTTCATCCAGTGTTAATCATTTTCATTGTCGTTGTGAAAATAATATTGCTGTGATCCATGAATGTGATATCTTCTGACATTATCATTAAATTCCTCGCATTAATCTTCTGCTCTACTGAGCAGTTTGAATTTACTTTATACTCTGTTCTAGTTTTTGTCCTCAATTTTATTTCCATAACTAAGTTAATGCAAGTTTTCCTCACTGAACATCATATTGTTTTCTGCGTCCCACTGAAAGATCTGGTTAATAGTCATTATCATTATACATTATTGTTATCATAATAATTTTTTTAGCTCTGTGATTATAACTGATACTCTATTTTACTTGTATATACAAGTACACAACCACTTATACCAACAAAAAAAAAATACATTTCCTAGAAAAATAATTCATATTTAAAATTACGATTATATTAATATTAACATGACTGTCATTAACATTATATGTCCTTTCATTATCATAGTTCAGCATTTATAACTAAGCATGAGAGTGTAGCTGTGAGGAGACATGTAATTACTCCTCAATGTTCTCTTAAATAAGAATTCTCAGGCTGAATCTGAACGAGATGAATAAAATTATTGATTCACCTTACAGTGTATTCTTGACCCGGAGGTACAGACCATCAACATATATATATATATATATATATATATATATATATATATATATATATATATATATATATATATATATATATATATATAAGTAAAACTTGCGAATTTGGCTTAAATAGCAACGCACTTCTTGCCGAATAGGGCAACGAAAAATTTGTGTAAGCAATAATTTCGCAAAAAATCATTTTAAAAATAACGAAAAAAGGGATATTTCATTGTGTTTATTATTAAATTATTGTAAACTTATATAAAATATATATATAGCTGGAATAGGATAAATTAATTTGCGCTTATTATAATAAGGTTAGGCAAGTTTCCTAAGGTTCTTTTGGTACAAAATAATTTATTTTTATATTAACATAGATGAAAAACATATATATCTTTAAATATAAAAGAGAAAATTTTAGAAAGGACTTAATTTTAAATGAGTTCTTGCTAATTTACTAGTTTTACTTATTTGGCACAATATATATATATATATATATATATATATATATATATATATATATATATATATATATATATATATATATATATATATATATATATATTATATATATATATATATATATATATATATATATATATATATATATATATATATATATATATATATATATATATATATATTATATATATATATATATATATATATATATATATATATATATATATATATATATATATATACACATACATACATATATATATACCTCTGCTTAAAGCTATGTATGGATCCTGCCTACACTACATCGCTTCCACAAACTATTCCACTTCCTGACTACTCTGTGGCTGAAGAAATACTTCCTAACATCCCTGTGATTCATCGGTGTCTTCAACTTCCATCTGTATCCCCTTGTTGCTGTGTCCTTTGGAACATCCTGTCTTCGTCCATCTTGTCAATTCCTCTCAGTATTTTATATGTCGTTACAATGTCCCACCTATCGCTCCTGTTCTCCAGTGTCGTCAGGTTGATTTCTCTTAACCTCTCCTCGTAGGACATACCTCTTAGCTCTGGGACTAGTCTTGTTGCAAACCTTTGCACTTTCTCTAGTTTCTTTACGTGCTTGGCTAGGTGTGGGTTCCAAACTGGTGCCGCATACTCCAATATGGGCCTAACGTACACGGTGTACAGGGTCCTGAATGACTCCTTATTAAGATGTCGGAATGCTGTTCTGAGGTTTGCTAGGCGCCCATATGCTGCAGCAGTTATTTGGTTGATGTGCGCTTCAGGAGATGTGCCTGGTGTTATACTCACCCCAAGATCTTTTTCCTTGAGTGAGGTTTGTAGTCTCTGGCCCCCTAGACTGTACTCCGTCTGCGGTCTTCTTTGCCCTTCCCCAATCTTCATGACTTTGCACTTGGTGGGATTGAACTCCAGGAGCCAATTCCTGGACCAGGTCTGCAGCTTGTCCAGATACCTTTGTAGTTCTGCCTGGTCTTCGATCGAGTGAATTCTTCTCATCAACTTCACGTCATCTGCAAACAGGGACACCTCAGAGTCTATTCCTTCCGTCATGTCGTTCACAAATACCAGAAACAGCACTGGTCCTAGGACTGACCCCTGTGGGACCCCGCTGGTCGCAGGTGCCCACTCTGACACCTCGCCACGTACCATGACTCGCTGCTGTCTTCCTGACAAGTATTCCCTGATCCATTGTAGTGCCTTCCCTGTTATTCCTGCTTGGTCCTCCAGTTTTTGCACCAATCTATTGTGTGGAACTGTGTCAAACGCCTTCTTGCAGTCCAAGAATATGCAATCCACCCACCCCTCTCTCTCTTGTCTTACTGCTGTCACCATGTGTGTGTGTGTGTGTGTGTGTGTGTACTCACCTAGTTATTAATGTGTGCGTGTGTGTGTGTGTGTGTGTGTGTGTACTCACCTATATGTACTCACCTATATGTGGTTCTAGGGGTCGATTCATAGCTCCTGGCCCCGCTTCTTAACTGGTCGATACTAATTCACTCTCTCCCTGCTTCATGATATTTGTCATACCTCTTCTTAAAGCTATTTATGGAACTTGCTTCCACTACGTCACTCTCCAGATTATTCCAGTTCCTGACAACTCTAAGACTAAAGAAATACTTCCTAACATCCCTATGACTCATCTGGGTTTTCAGCTTCCAATTGTGTCCCCTTGTTTCTGTATCCCATCTCTGAAACATTCGATTCTTGTCCACCTTGTCAATGCCTCTTAGTATTTTATACGTTGTTATCATGTCCTCTCTATCCCTCCTATCTTCTAGTGTCATCAGGTTGAGTTCCCTTAACCTCTCCTCATAAGACATACCCCTCAGTTCCGGGACTAATCGTGTTGCAAATTTTTGCACTTTCTCCAATTTCGTGACGTGTTTGACTTAGTGAGGGTTCCATACTGGCGCTGCATGTTCCAGTATAGGCCTTACGTACACTGTGTACAATGTTGTGAATGACTCCTTACTCAGATGTCTAAACGCCAATCTCAGGTTTGCCAATTTCCCATATGCTGCAGCAGTTATTTGATTGATGTGTGCCTCAGGGGACATGTTCGTTATAATTCTTACCCCAAGATCCTTTTCTTTAACTGACATTTGCAGATGTTGGTTTCCTAACCTGTACTCCGTCTGCGGTCTTCTGTGTCCTTCCCCAATCTTCATGACCTCACACTTACTGGGGTTAAACTCCAGGAGCCATTTGTCGGACCATACTTGTAGTTTGTCCAGATCCACTTGTAATCTTAACTGATCCTCGCCCACTTGTATTCTCCTCATCAGTTTCACATCATCAGCGAACAGTGACACTTCTGAATCTATTCCTTCCACCATGTTATTCACGTATACAAGAAACAGCACCGGGCCTAGGACTGAACCTTGTGGAACCCCACTCGACACATTCGCCCACTCTGACACTTCAGCACGTACGAACACTCGTTGTTTCCTTCCTGTCAGGTATTCCCTGATGCATTGCAGTACTTTCCCCGTTATTCCTGCCTGTTCCAATAATTTTTGCACCAGTCTCTTGTATGGTGTTGTGTCAAAAGCCTTCTTGCATTCTAAAAAGATGCAATCTACCCATCCCTCTCTCTCCTGTCTTACTTCTGTTACCTTATCGTAGAACTCAAGTAGATTTGTGACACAGGATTTCCCATCTCTGAAGCCGTGCTGACTGTCATGTATGAGCCCAATCTTTTCAATGTGTTCCACCACTTTTCTCCTGATAATCTTTTCCATGACTTTACATACTATATAAGTCAGTGACACTGGTCTGTAGTTTAATGCTGCCTGTCTGTCCCATTTCTTAAGAATTAGAACTACATGTGCTGTCTTCCACGCCTCAGACAACTGCCCTGTTTCGATAGATTTAGTGAAGATTGCTGCTAATGGCACAAACAGTTCCTCTGCTCCCTCTCTCAGTATCCATGGAGATATGTTATCTGGGCCCACCGCCTTTGAGGTATCGAGTTCGTCTAGCAGTTTCTTCACCTCTACCTTGGTTATGTGTATTGTGTCCAGCACCTGCTGGTGCACCCTACCTCCACAGTTTGCTGGAAGCATTCCTGACTCTATTGTGAATACTTCTCTAAATCTTTTGTTTAGTTCATCACATACTTCTTGGTCACTCTTCGTCAGCTCCCCTCCTTCTTTCCTCAGTCTGATTACCTGGTCCTTGACTGTTGTTTTTCTCCTAATGTGACTGTATAACAACTTTGGTTCAGATTTGGCTTTTGATGCTATGTCGTTCTCGTATTGCCTCTGGGGCTCTCTCCTTATCCTTGCATATTCGTTTCTGGTTCTTCTGCTCAGCTCCTTGTTTTCTTGAGTCCTTTGCCTCCTATACCTTTTCCATGCTCTAGCACACTTGGCTTTGGCCTGCTAACTCTACAAGATATTCAAAACTCAGGACATCATGATCATTAGCGCCAAGGGGTCTTTCGTGGGTGATATCCCCTATGTCTGAACTATTCAAGGTGAATATGAGATCTAGCCTTGCTGCAACAACCCCTCTTCTCTCTCTGGTTGTATCCCTAACATGTTGGTGCAAGAAGTTCTCCAATACAGTCTCCAACATCTTAGCCCTTCATGTTTCTGGTCCCCCATTTGGCTCTAGGTTTTCCCAGTCAATCTCTTTATGATTGAAATCCCCCATTATAAGCAATTTTGTCCTACCCATATGAGCCCTCCTGCCCACTTCAGCTAGTGTATCCACCATTGCCCTATTGTGCACATCATACTCTTCTCTTGTTTTCCTGCTGTTAAGTGATGGGTTATACATCACTGCTATCATTACCTTTGGATTTCCAGTCTGAAGTGTTCCTACAATGAAGTCGTCTGTTTCCCTTCTTTCCATTCCTCTCATCTCCTCAAAACTCCACTGGTTTTTTATGAGCAATGCTACTCCTTCCCCTCCTCTGTTCTCTCTGTCTTTCCTCATAATCTGATATCCAGGTGGAAAAATTGCATCTGTTATCATCCGTGAAAGTTTTGTCTCTGTTAGTGCTATGATGTCAGGTGATGCATCAATGATGCGTTCTTGCAACTCTTCACTCTTATTTGTTATTCCATCTGCATTGGTGTACCACACCTTTAGCTTCCTTTCCATTACTGTAGTTTGGGAGATGGAAGAGGAAGGTGCAGGCTGGGAGGGTGGGAGGCAGGTCACAATATTATGGGAGGCTTCTGTGATTGTGGAATTAGTGCTTGGGGGAGGGGTGGCTATGGAGAGAGGTTTGTTTCTGTTTACTGTGTTTGGTTGGTATGTGGTGACAGGGGTTGAGAGGTTTCTGCAAGCATTTGTGTTTGATGTTCCCCCAAAGGCTGAGCTTTCCTGTCTGTCGTTGCCTGTCCTGTCTCTCTTTCCTTCCACTGGCTTTGTCTTACTCTCACTTTCAGTTGTTCCCTTTCCTTTCATGTTCTGTCTCGATTGAGGAACACTTTTTGAATATCTGGAGAGTCCTTTAACAGTCGTTTCTGTTGTAGTATCCTGTTCCGTACCACATCTGTCTTGAATGTCAATCTGATTGGTCGATTTTTTCCCTCGAATACCCCCCAAGTCGGTGAAAATTTTCTACCTGAGACATGTCCCTCTCTCCTGTTATTGCAGTGATGTTCTTAATCTCTGTTTTCTCCCAATGCTTTCTTTCATCATAGGTCTGCCCTTCAGCCACCTGAAGCTCATGAAAATTATTGACCTCTCCCTCTCATCTTCCAATTTCTTTTCCCTCTGTATCTCTGGATCTGATTTAAGCATCTCCTTTGCTGTTTCCCTAATCATTTCCCAGACACCATGATGGCCTGATATTACTGCTGCAAAAGACTGCATAGCTCCATCCCCTCCCTCAGTCCCCTCGCTGCCTGCTGTTCCTCTTTCAGTCATTTTACTCCTTTTGGACCTCATCTTTAGATCTTGCTTCAGCACATCCATTTCTTCCTCCAGTCTCTGTATCTTTGCCTCAGCTACTACAGCTCGTGATTCTCACTTCTTGCTCTCTGTAGATATTTGCTCTAACATGTTATTGCAAAGCTCGTTTAACCTTTTCTCCCATTGTTGTTCCATTTTGTTCTTGAGCCGTTCTACCCATTCTTCATTTTCCGACCAGTCATCATTGGTTCCCTTGTCTTTATATCCTCTCTTTTGAGATCCCATTTTGGTTTTATCCTGTTGGGATGTTCTAGCTGCTTCAGCTTATTGTAAAAATGTGTGTGTGGTGGGAGATTTATGAGTTAATGTGTTAGGTTAGGTTTGTGTGTGTATGTGTACTCACCTAATTGTGGTTGCAGGGGTCGAGACTCAGCTCCTGGCCCCGCCTCTTCACTGATCGCTACTGGATCCTCTCTCTCTCTGCTTCCTGAGCTTTGTCATACCTCTTCTTAAAACTATGTATGGTTCCTGCCTCCACTACTTCACTTGCTAGGCTATTCCACTTGCTGACAACTCTATGACTGAAGAAATACTTCCTAACGTCCCTGTGACTCGTCTGAGTCTTCAGCTTCCAGTTGTGACCCCTTGTCTGCACTGTCGCTTGATCTTCAGATAGTTCCTGACTATGGAACTGAACTTCTCCAGGCTGAGGGACTGACAACCTCAAATTCTACGACTTCAAGGGTGATGGACTGATTACATCGTCTTTACATCTCTACTGTTCCTGCCTTCTTTCTGTATGCAACTGAAGAAGCCTACTGTGTAGGCGAAACGTTTCGAAATAAAGTTGCCTAACTGTTGCATATGTGTCTTACCTACTAAAGGGAGTAATAACTAAGACCTACTTTCTCTGAGTTCCAGAGATGAGTCAAAGATGCTGTGCGTCAAAAATAATGTGGGTCAGAGATGGTGTGTATCAGAGATGGTGTGTCTGAAACGAGTCAAGATGCTGTGTGTCAGATATGTTTTAGAGATGATGTGTCTAAGTCAACATGCTATGTCAAAGATGGTGTGTGTCAGAGATTTTGTGTGAGAGATGCTGTGTGTCAGTGTATGAGTCAAGATGCTGTGCCAAAGATGGTGAGTGTCAGGGATGATGTGCGTCAGAGATGCTGTGTCAGTGTATGTCAGAGACGATGTGTCCTAGACATGTGTGTCGGAGATGATGCATGTCAGAATTGTGGAGATAGAGAGAAGAGAAAGAAAGTGGGGTCGGGGAGGGAAAGAGGGGAGAAAGGAACTGTCGGAGATGGATAAGAAAGCAAGAGGAACTTGAAGTATGGGGAGAAAAGAGTGAGAGGAAAAAGGGTTGTGGAGAATGGAGAGGGCAAGTGCAAGAAATTATAGAGGGAATGAAGAGAAAACATGAGGGAGTGGGACACGGAAGACTAGGGGAAAGGAGATAAATAAGCAGAGAGAGAGAGAGAGAGAGAGAGAGAGAATAATAGATATTTTGAAGAAAAAGAATTTTTATTAAATATAGATGGGATCATAAAGCCGTGTACTACTGCCTTACCTTACAGTAAATGATAGTTATATTGTTGGAACAAGAGTGAGGGGCAGGGAAAGGGAAAAATGGAGGAGGTAGGGATAGGGGGAGATGGATTAAGTAAGGGAGGGTGAATAGATTAAGTAGGGGGAGGAGGAGATCGATTAAGTAGGGGAGAGATCGAAGTGATGGAGGGGTAATGGAAGGGGAGAGGAGATGAAGGGGAATGGAGAGGTAAGGGGGGAAGGAGATAGAAAAGGAGGAAAAACAGAAGCGGAGGGGAAATGGAGGGGAGGGGAATGTTGTAAGTGAAAGAGGAGATGGAGAGGAGACAGGGCGAGGAGAGGGGAAGAGAGGGGGAGAGTAGAGTAGAGATGGAGAGAAAAGAAGATAGTGTGTGTAGGTGTGGAAGTGATGGGCAAGATGGAGGAATCATAGGAATATTCTCTCCATGGGAAATTTATGATAAGACGAGACAGTTTGCGGAAGAAATTCTTCCAGGGAGTCACTTCTAAATATTCGACGTAGCGTAAACTGCATATGTGATGTTATTTACATGGCCGTAATACAAGCCGCTGACAAGGTTATAAGCACAAATCTTGGGAGGCTGCAACATTGCTCTACAAGATACGCCAGAGCATTATATAAATCCTGCAAGGCTGTATAAAGAAGAGGGAGGGATATATTCATGCCGTATATCTTGCTTCCAGAGAAACATGGGTCATGCTCTTCCCAGATAATATAGTTATGGGGTTAGCCATATTTTGTGTGTTGGGTAGTGTGTGTGGGGAGCTTTGTGCATGCGTCTGTGTGACTGTATGTCTATGAGCGTTTCTATATACTTACAAAGTTATATTCACAGAGCTTTCATGCAGGAATTGACTCTCAGCTCCTGGCCTCGCCTTTTGATCTACAAACACCGGAATTGGTCTCTTCCACTCTTAAAATCAATATTTTTTTAATTTTCAAAACATTAAAAATACAGTGTAATAATTTGAAAAGCCTATACAATGCACAGCATGTTCGTGCACTTGCATCTAGTGATATTCTAGAATCACTTTCACCTACATTATACCCGTTTCGTTTATATATATATATATATATATATATATATATATATATATAAATAATACACAAATATATATATATATATATATATATATATATATATATATATATAGGGAAGTATATATATATATATATATATATATAAACACATATATATATATATATATACATATATATACACATATATATACACATATATACACACATATATACACACATATATACACACATTATATATATACACACATATATATATATACACACATTATATACACACACACACAATATATATATATATATATATATCAATAACAACACTGCACTAGCCAAGGACTCGAACCCATGCTGCTTTGGCCTGCCTCATGGTGGGCGAAAACGCATGACGCCATAATCCATTGGACCATACGATCCTTAAAGAGTAGGGCATCCAGCGGAACTGGATGTTGTACTCCCTACCCAAGGACACACGATGGTGTGGATGGCTCTAGGCTAATTTCATTCTAGTCCCTGTTTGGTGTACTGGTTCAACGAGCAATATTTTATATTATTGTGACCACGAACGAGTGGTATTGATCAATAACAACACTGCACTAGCCAAGGACTCATGCGTTTTTGCCCACCATGAGGCAGGCCAAAGCTGCATGGGTTCGAGTCCTTGGCTAGTGCAGTGTTGTTATTGATCAATACCACTCGTTCGTGGTCACAACAATATAAAATACTGCTCGCTGAACTAGTACACCAAGGGGATGTTGCTATTTAAATTACTTTGTTATCCTGCTGTTAAACTCCCTTCTAAGTCTCCTGGTGTTCATTGGAGAGTTGTATATCAGTGTTCTCACCACCGTGGCCCGCATGTTAGTAATGTTCTCGTTGTGTGTGTGTCTGTGTTATGTCTATGTTTATTTTACCTGAGTTGTGTGTGCCTTGCGTGTGTCGTTTTTTCCTGCCTGAATTTCCGCACCGTCTACATGTCAGGAGCGTTTCCGTGTGTTGTCACCTTAGTTAATTACCGTGGCTATTCCCGTGTACCACACGCACACTTACGCTCACCTGTCTTCTGCAGTTTGTCATAGTTTTCCTTTATATATAAATTCATGTGCGGATTAAATCTTGTTACTTCTGTAGATGCTGAAAACATTGAATGTGTACGATATCTGCATGTGTGTGTATGTGTGTGTGTACGTACTTACATATTTGTGTTTGCAGGGGTCGATTCATAGCTCCTGGTCCTGTCACTTCACTGGTCGCTACTAGGGCCTCTCTCTCCCTGCTCCATGTGCTTTATCAAACCTCGTCTTAAAATTATGTATGGTTCCTGCCTCCACAACGCCACTTGCCAGACTATTCCACTTCCTGACAACTGTATGACTAAAGAAATATTTCCTAACATCCCTTTGACTCATCTGAGTCTTCAGCTTCCAACTGTGACCCCTTGTTTCTGTATCCCATCTCTGGAATATCCTGTCTCTGTCCACCTTGTCAATTCCTCGCAGTATTTTGTATGTCGTTATCATGTCTCCCCTAACCCTCCTGTACTACAGTGTCGTCAGGCATATTTCCCTTAACCTTTCTTCGTGGGACATTTCCCTTAGCTCTGGAATTAGTCTTTTTGCAAACCTTTGCACTTTCTCTAATTTCTTGACCAGGTGTAGGTTCCAAACAGGCGCTGCATACTTCAGTATGGGCCTGACATATACGGTGTACAGAGTCTTGAACGATTTCTTACTGAGGTATCGGAACGCTATTCTCAGGTTTGCCAAGAGCCCATATGCTGCAGCAGTTATCTGGTTGATGTGCCCCTCAGGAGATGTGCTGGGTATTATACTAACCCCAAGATCCTTTTCCTTGAGTGAGGATTGCAGTCTTTGGCCACCTAGCCTACACTGTCTGTGGTCTTCTTTTCCCTTCCCCGATCTTCATGACTTTGCATTTGACGGGATTAAATTCGAGGAGCCAGTTGCTGGACTAGGCTTGTAGCCTATCCTGGTCTCTCTATAGTCCTGCCTGAACGTCATCCGATTTAATTCTCCTCATTAACTTTCCATCATCTGCAAACAGGGACACATCTGTCTATCCCTTCCGTCATGTCATTCACTTATACCAAAAATAGCACTGGTCCTAGGACTGACCCCTGTGGAACCCCCGCTCGTCACAGGCTCCCACTCTGACATCTCGTCACGTACCATGACTCGTTGTTGCCTCTCTGTCAGGTATTTTCTGATCCACTTCAGTGCCCTTCCTGTTATACGTGCTGGTCCTCTAGCTTTTCCACTAATCTCTTTTGTGTGTGTGTGTGTGTGTGTGTGTGTGTGTGTGTGTGTGTGTGTGTGTGTGTGTGTGTGTGTGTGTGTGTGTGTGTGTGTGTGTGTGTGTGTATACTTACGCAAGAACGTACATACGAGCACGCACACCCTCCGCCTCTTCCCCACCCGACACGCCAAAAAGACTGAACTCAAGAGCGGAGGCACCTGGGAGGAGAGGTTAGAGGGAGAGGGAGCAGATGGGATGGAAGACAGAGAGAGAGAGAGAGAGAGAGAGAGAGAGAGAGAGAGAGAGAGAGAGAGAGAGAGAGAGAGAGCACATTGATGTTGCCATCCCAACTCATCTTGAAATGATGTTCTTCAAGCTATGCATAAACAACGCTAGTACCTCTGTACTAGCATGTGCAATGTACAGACCTCAGTGGCAACATGCAGACCCCATCAATTTCCTAATGGAAAATGTGGACTCCCTTCTGCTACAACACAACTGTCAACATGTCATAATTGTTGGTGATCTCAACCAAAACATTATACAGAGGGACTTTGATGACCTTCTTGCAGTATTTGACATGAGAAACTTTGTTGATTTCCCTACTCACATCTCTGGCTCCTCCCTTGACCCAGGAGTGAGTGATCTAGCAGAAGGTATAGTCACTTGTCAACCCCTCGGCTACGATGGATCATCTGACCACAAGGCTATTTTTACGACACTTAAGATCCCAACAGAACGAGGTGAGGAGTCCACACGCACAACCTGGCTATGGGAAAGAGGTAATTGGCCAGCCCTTTGCTCTGAGCTTGCCACCACCGATTGGAATGCTCTTCTCTAAGGGGATGTTGACAACCAAGTGAAAGCCTTCACTGGACACATCCTTAATCTTCAACAGGAACACATTCCTCACCGGCAATACGTGATGAAGCCTACAGATAAGCCTTGGCTTGGCTTTCATTGTAGAGAGGATGCTACTGCTAAGCACAAGGAATGGCAAAGGTACAAGAGATATCCTACCACCTATAACAGGAACTTGCACAGGCAAGCCTGCAGGCATATGGGTGAAGTTCAAAAGCGGGCCATCGCTAAATGGGAGTTGGACACAAAAAGAAAGCTAGCATCAGGTAGGGTAGGCTCCAAAACCTAGTGGTCCCTGGTCAAGGACAGACAAGGTTATTTGTCTGATGAGCTCATTCCACCTCTAAATCGACAGGATAGAACCACCTCTACTAGTAGTCAAGAGAAAGCGGACCTCTTTGCCGAACACTTTGCTACCAAAATGCAAGTTCCTGATCCAGCAAGGGACCCTCTTTTGCTAGCTGCAAGAACCGTGTCAAAGCTGTCAGTAGTAACAAAACAGGAGGAGGTGTATCATAAGTCGCTGGACCAAGAAAAAGCTGTGGGCCCATACAAGTTGAGCCCAAGATTGCTGAGATGTGCAGACCAGCTAGTAGCACCTCTAACTCGCATCTTTCAGCACTGCCTAGTACAGTGTAAATGGCCTTCTCTTTGGAAAGAGGCAAATGTAGTCCTTGTTCACAAAAAGAAGAGCAGAGCAGAAATGAGCACCTACAGACCAGTGTCACTCCTGTCAATCACTAGCAAGCTCCTTGAGACAATAATCTCAAGACAAATGACAGTTTTTTGACTACCACTCACTACTTTGTGACCGTCAATATGGCTTCAGGAAAGGTTACTCTGCTGATCTGTTGTTAAACCTCTCCACTAAGTGGCACCAGTCACTGGATGAATCCAAAGTCAGCTTTGTGGAAGCACTGGACATTGCTAGTGCTTTCGACCGGGTGTGGCACCAGGGCCTCTTAGCAAAACTGCAGGATCTACGCTATGTCTCCTCAGCGATTACCTTCATGGTAGATCTCTAATGGTAGTTCTCAATGGAACAGAATCAGCAAGACATCCTATTGGGGCAAGTGTTCCACAAGCAAGCGTTCTGGGACCATTGTTATGGAATGTCTTCTTCAATGACCTTCTTCATCTCATCCCAGAATCCCATGCATATGCAGACGACTGTACACTGACATTCACTTATCCAAGACAAGAAATGCCAGCTGCTCTAAGCTACATCAATCACCAGCTGAGAGCTACATCAGCTTGGGGAAATAGATGGCAAGTAACATTTGCACCTGAGAAAACACAAATGATGATGATCTCTAGGTACCATGATGGTAATGCCGGTGCAGTAGTAAGGATGAATGGGAGGGTGTTGGCACCTGGGGAAGAAGTTGATATCCTTGGGGTGAAACTTGACTCCAAACTGACCATGAAAAACCACGTTGTAAATCTTGCAAACAAGGCAACCAGGAAGCTTACAGCACTTCGCCGTATCTCGCATCTGCTTGACAGCAGGGGTTGCAAGATTTTGTACGAGGCACAAGTACGCTCACACCTTGAGTATGCTCCACTTTCTTGGTTCGCCTTCCCCCCCTTCTCATCTGCGACTGCTTGACAGAGTAAAGAAAAGAGAAAGACGTCTCATCTCTCGCCTGGACCAATCTTGGATAGATCTGTCATTTCAGCAGAGCCTTCAACACAGGAGGGATGTGGGTGGCCTTACTGTTATGTACAAGGCCAATATTGTCAAAGTACCACACTTGGATCCACTTCGAGGACAGAGTGAAACAAGCTTTTATGCCACAAGACGGGCAGAAAGCAGCAACTTCACTCTGGCTGTACCCTTCTCCAGAACATCACTTCATCTGAGATCACTTATCCCCAGGATGACTCGAGTTTGGAACACATTCGTACAGCATTATGATGTCAACGAGATAAAGTCAGTTGATCAGATGAAAATGCTGGCCCACAGATGGCTCCAACTTCATCCTGTTCCTTACTTGTATGTCTCATAACAATAAAAATACTTGTATGTTTCATAACAATAAAAATACTTGTATGTTTCATAACAATAAAAATACTTGTATGTCTCATAACAATAAAAATGCTTTCAAATGAGCTGATGTAGGTAACAGCTCTTAGCTTGTCAATAAAGTTAGGAATCCTTAACCTGTAAATAGCTTGTCAATAAAGCTAGGAATCGTTAACCTTGTCAAACCCTGTGTAAAAAAGAGAGAGAGAGAGAGAGAGAGAGAGAGAGAGAGAGAGAGAGAGAGAGAGATCAACTTGGGAGCCAAGCAGAAGAGCAACTACCTAACAACTCTTACACACTTCTACCCTGGTAGGCCTTCCTTGACCATGTGCCAGATCATCAATGGTATACAACAACGACACTTTATTGAACATGACACATGTATACATTTATCTTATTCCCTGACTTTTTCTCAGCAACTAATAATAATGTTCTCTCACTAATCAAACTTCTTCACTCAACAAACCCTAATATCCCCCCCCCCAGCCAGATCCCGTCCAACCGCCAGCTCATTAGAACATCACCGAACGCTTTGCCTCCGTATTTGTTCTCGTCTTTCCTTCTAGTGTTGCTCCCTCATCCCTAACAACAAACCCACCCTTCATCACCCAACCCATCACCCTTCCACTCTTGAAAACACCCAAAAATATACTCCCTTCCCCCCCACTCTAAACCATAGCATTCTCACGTAACCCATCCTCCTCTTCCACCAATCACTATCACTACCTCCTCCAATCACCATCGCCCCTCCTGCCTTCCTCCCTCCTCCAATCACCATCATCACCTCTCCTACGTTCCTCCAATCAAAATCATCACTCCTCCACCTCCCACCAGATTTAATATATTTGAAAAAAAATGGTATCGTGACTAATTTGCTGTTATTATGGCTATAAAAGTCACAGTATAGTAAAAGAATTTAAATCCATTAGTCATAATCCAAATCAAATCCATAATTTGTCCCACGTCACTGGTTGTAAGTCGTAAGATAATTTGAACGAAAGGGAAAATCTCCCGGCAAATTAGGCTGAAAATGGGTTGCTGGTTCGAAGCCAGGTGCATGGGAAGGTCAAACCCACCACCACCACCACCACGGTAAGATTACCCAGTGTCAGGCGAAGGGTCAGTAGTAAATAGTTCTGGGTCTCAGGGAAATACATAGGAAGAAGGTGAAGAAGGAGTGGAGGTAACCACCACACATCTTCAAGAACAGGTATGATAGGGTCCTGAAAGGCAGGGATTAGTAATTCTGGTCCATAATAAGTCAAAAGAGGCGGTGCCATGAGTCATGAATGATCTGAAAACGCACTAAGATGAATTCACCCACATACTCGGTGAACTCTCTCACCGCGCACTAGGTGAACCACCTCTCACACCCACACAATAGGCGAACTATTTCACACTCATACACACACCCACCCCTCAAGAAAGGTTCCTTGATGCTGGTGAGGGGCTCTAGGTCTAGGGAATTGGATCTGTGCCCCAGTTCCCTGAATTAAGCGTGAATACGTTCCACATCCTCCCACAGGCGCTGTATAATCCTACGGGTTTAGCGCTTCCCCCTTGATTATAATAATATTCATACACACCCACACATTAGGCGACCTCACACACATAAACACACACACACACACACACACACATTTTCTGAGTTCGTTTACACACATGCTCACCTTCTAGTGTACTATATTATATGAAGCTCTAAACCTGTGTGGGCCATTCAACGAAGAATGGTAGAGTTTCGATCCTTAGTCCGCTTACTGCTGCCTGGTCTCTGACCAAGCAAGTTACTGGTGACAGCTTATACAACCTAGAAGTGCCATACAAGACTAAACTAGTTACATAAAATAAGAGCCACATTTCTACTCCTGAGGACATGAGAATTGAGTGAAGGTGCTAGTACAAGGTTGCTGGCTACCCACCCTCCTCAGCTAGTGATCAATGAGTGAAGGTGCTAGGACAAAGTGGCTGACTTCCCACCCTCCTCAGCTTGTGGTCACCAAGTGTAGGTGCTAGTACTTCTGGTGGCTACCCACCTTTCCTCAGCTAGTGGTCATGAGTCAAGGTGCTAATACAAGGTTGCTGGCTACTCACCTTTCCTCAGCTTGTGGTCACTGAGTGAAGGTGCTAGTACAAGGTTGCTGGCTATTCACCTTTCCTGAGTTTGTAGTCACTGAGTGAAGGTGCTAGTACAAGGTGCCTGACTACTCACCCTCCACAGCTTGTGGTCACTGAGTGAAGGTGCTAGTACAAGGCTGGTGGCTACCCACCTTTCCTCAGCTAGTAGTCATGAGTGAAGGTGCTAGCACAAGGTTGCTGGGTACCCACCTTTCCTCAGCTAATGGTCATGAGTGAAGGTGCTAGTACAAGGTTGCTGGTTACCCACCTCTCCTCAGCTAGTGGTCATGAGTGAAGGTGCTAGTACAAGGTTTTCGGCTACCCACCTTCCCTAGGCCAGTGGTCATGAGTGAAGGTGCTAGTACAAGGTTGCTGGCTATCCACTCTCCTCAGTTAGTAGTCAATGAGTGAAGGTGCTAATATAAGGTTGCTGGCTACCCACCCTCCTCAGCTAGTGGTCACTAAGTAAAGATGCTAGCACAAGGTGGCTGGCTACACACCCTCCTCAGCTAGTGGCCAGTGGTTATAAACAGAGTAACTGGCCATCATTGACTCCTTACGAGCCTACCAGAGCGATTACTAAATATTTACTGGTCATTATCCATTCCAGAAAGCCTGTGTTATTTTCTAGTTATTGGCGAGTAGGAAGAGACGAGACGACAGGGATAGGAAGAGGGTGATGAACAAATGGGAAGAAATGTGTCGAAGATAGAATGCAGGGTAGAGGAGGGAAGAAGGGAAGACCTGCGTGACAAAATGGAGAAAAGAGGAATCATAGTGGATAAAAGAAAGGTTTAAAATAAAATAAGAGAGATGCACGACTGCAATAAGTAAGCAGCCAAGAGGATTCATTAGAAACATCTCAACCTGTTAAATGAAATTGAATTATCTGAAATTCTTGTATAAGACGAGAGCCCCAATAATTATACACAACTGGTGATTTAAAAATACATTTACATACCTTGCTTTAAATATTTCCACTGTACAAACATGTAGGGTAAAAATTCGTTTAACCTGCCTCTTTAACAATTATAATATTTTTATATTCCTTGGGAAGCGCTAAATCCGCAAGTGCCACACAGCGCCTGGAGGAGAATTATTTTTGACCAGAGGAAGAGCACGGTAGCTCTAATTCCTTGACTCAAGATCCTTTTATCAGTATCACGTACTACCCTCTGAAGGGGTAATTACTGTAATTCAAACACAGAGACAGCAACTTGTGTGTGTTCGTCATTCCAATGGCAAGGTGTGAGCTTACCTTGGACGCTAGAGAGTAAGACGACACAAGTCTTTTGTCGTACCCATGCTAGTAAAACTAGTTACCTCTAGCTTGTAAAAGCCAGGTACCTCCAGCTTGTGAAAACCAGGTACCTCCATCTTGTAAAAAACAAGTAGCTCCAGCTTGTAAAACTAAGTTCCCACCAGCTTGTAAAAACCAGGTAGCTCCAGCTTGTAAAAACCAGGTAGCTCCAGCTTGTAAAAACCAGGTACCTCCAGCTTGTAAAAACCAGGTACCTCCAGCTTGTAAAAACCAGGTACCTCCAGCTTGTAAAAACCAGGTACCTCCAGCTTGTAAAAACCAGGTACCTCCAGCTTGTAAAAACCAGGTACCTCCAGCTTGTAAAAACCAGGTACCTCCAGCTTGTAAAAACCAGGTACCTCCAGCTTGTAAAACCCAGGTACCTCCAGCTTGTAAAAACCAGGTTCCCACCAGTCTGTCATAAAGGTCCCAGCGTCTTGTTATAAATTAAAGCCGATCATATGTTAATATATTATCAAATTTGCACCTACACAGCCTAAACTTATTGAGCATCATCCTTCTCGTAAGATGCATCAACCAATAAAGGTCGAAGCTGTTCAGATGAGGCATGATTTTTCATGGAAAATATACCACACCATTTTCAATAAGAAGTTTGCCAACTAGCACCTACACACTTTAATAAACACTCCCAACCCTGAGAAAGTTCACTACATGTGAACGAAATGTAAGAGTAACTTATAAAAGTTTCTGTTTTCTTGAATCTTTTTATCATTACTTGTCGTTTGTTGTCACGCCTTCACAATCCCAGCCATCTTCTAAGTAAGAAACATCATTGTCGAAAGTTTGAAGCCGATCAAACGAGGCTTTCTCAAGTATTGGCACAATAACCAAAATTGGGAATGTTCTAAATAACACTGACCAAAGGGACGCTGCACATGCCAACAGTTTCATGAACCTTTCCATAGTTACAGAGAAAACTTGTCGTGGGCTCTTTATGGAAGCGGAAAGGAAGCCAGTAAAACTGGAAGCCTGCATCTCTCCCTCTCTCCCGCCTCCTTTCTGTTCTCTCTCTCTCTCTCTCTCTCTCTCTCTCTCTCTCTCACACACACACACACACACACACACACACACTCCTATAAAATATTCAGCTCAAGTTTCGTCGACAATTCTGGGAATACAAATTTGGTGTGTAGCTGCAGGATTAAGAGAGCACACTTGATGAGGAGCTCCCAGGAAAAGCCTTGGGTGTGGGCAGGTCAAAAGTGAGAGGGAAGGGCTTAGTTCATCACCAGCCTCGTACACTATACGCTTGGCAACTCTCTTCCAACCTCACAGTTGTACCACCAATGGTGACTGCAACAGGGCTCCCTCTGGTCACTTTCACGTAACAGTTAAAAAATAAATCCCTGTATATCTCCAGAGGTATTATTCATGTTTCAGAAACTTTAAGATTCGTGAATATGACGTAAGAAGCAGCTGGAGGAAGGCGTGCCAAGTGCCTACATTCAGCAAACCGGGACTCACATGATCAGGTCTTCTATCGATCCTTAACAATAATGAGTCACGTTAGAGCAGCATGTTTTCACAAATGCTTACCGTCTACCTGCAAAAGACTCTCAAAGACTTTTCTTCATTTTGTATTTTATTTATAGTTTGACACTTATACAGAGACTATCTTGATCACTCTCTTGATATGCCATCTAGTCCAGCAAAATGTTGCAAGAGCAAAACATTGTGCTACCATTTAATGTCTGTGGATCAGCATATTGCAGCTTCAAGCTACATACACTAAAGCTCTCCATTCCCTCGTTTAAGCTATAACTTGCCATCTTTTTAGCGTTACATGTGTCCTATGGCTAATGTACATTATATTGCTTTCAATATGAGAAACTTATTTTTTCATGATGTATGCATATATATACCGTCATCTCGGGTGCATGTATTGTCGCCTGTAGCCTGCATATCATAATCTGTGACCTATATATCGTCGTGTGTAATCTATATATTGTTGCCTGTGATTTAATATCACTCTGTTATTTTAGTATCGTTGAAAAAGTCTAAACCTTACTGTCGCCGTTATCAAACAAGGTCTTAATTGTTACCCTGAGAGACTTACACACCTTCATCTGAGCGATGCAGCGCTCAGTTATCATTTACTTCGTTGTGTGAATCTTAAGCAGCGTTCCTGATGCTCTGAGGAGTGAGATGGATGAGAGGAGCAGCCTAGAGGAATTTCGTTAATACAGTATATAAAGAATAATAATATTGAAGCCAGGAGAATGGGGAGGAGGAGGATGCACAACAACATCTGAAGGAGACACGTGTTGGCACCTTGTATGAACGCTATCCCGCGTGATAAAATATAACAGGGAAACAGCTAGTGTTTGTTACCAGTGTTAGCTATCATGTAGAACAGGGTAGCAGCGCACTGCGGATGTATACAAATCTAATAAAAATGTTTACAAGGAGGCCAGGACGAGAAGAGAAAGCCAAGGAAAGAAGAGGAGTCGCTCCTCAAGCAAGACGGGAATCAGATGGGAAAGGAATTGCAACATTTGACAAAGAATAACCCGGTGGTTCAATCAAATAGAATCTCCATCAACTTTTTAAGTCTGTATAAATATATATTCACATAACTCTGCCTAAAATTACTTTATAAAGTAAAAAAATAACAATAAGCAAAGATTAAAAAATGTATATATAAAAAGAAGCTTCACTCATTACATTTGCTCATCTCTACAGCTTTATTTACTTCTACAGATTATTATTATAATCAAAAAGAAGCGCTAAGCCACAAGGGCTATGCAGTACTTCTACAGAAAAAAAAATTATCATCAATGTCTCTTTACATATTTTCTACCTTTATAAGAAAAAATGTAGAATATATATAAATAATTAGAAAAACAAATCACCTCAACTCAAAGATATTCTTTATAGGTACAAACTTTACATATTCATGAAAAAATGTAGAAAAAAAAATAAAGTGAAACTTTCTTTTACGTTATTTGAATTAGAGCGCTTACAAAGACTTAGAAGCACTTCTGATGAGCTGTAGTTTGTTACTTGTGGCTCTTCCTTAGGAGCAGAAACTAATCTTAACACCACATACACAAATTATAAATGATCCGCTCACTTGACCAGGTGCTATGAAACACAACCATTGGATCTGGTGGTACGAAACACAATCACTGGACCCGCTGGTATAAAACAACCACTGAACCCGGTAGTACAAAGCCCAATCACTAGACTTGGTGATATAAAACACCACTACTAAACCTGTTGTTATGAAATACAACAACTGAACCTGGAGGTACGAAACAAAGAATACAGACATAGCATACATTATATATTACAATGTTATTAACATGACACACGGAGCAAGTCAGCACTCTTACACTCCTGAGTTAAGAAGAGAGAACCATTCCGAATGCATCAAAGTGAGTTCTCTCTCTCTGGCTCTTATTAGGCCGGGAAATCTCAGGATGTACAAAGAGCTTTATGTTATTATTGTTATTATTATTATTATTATTATTATTATTATTATTATTAGAATGACAATAATAAAAAAATATATATTTTAATTACGGAGAATCAACGAAAAGATACTATTCTAAAGACTTTAATATGCATACTTAAATATGCACATTCTTGAAGGATGATTTTTGTTGAAGAAAACTATATATAATTATGTATAAAAGCTGGAGTTGTAGAAGCAGAATATTTAGACAACTTCCACCACAGAGGCTTGGAGTTATATTAAGTTTTCGAGGCTTCTGATGCACATAGGTGAAGAATTTTGGATACTGCATGTACAAATAAGTCATTGTACCATTACACTGGTCCAGCTGATAGGTTATGAATTCGAATAAGTCACTGTGCCAGTAATCCGGTCCTGCTGATGGGCGCTGAGTACAAGCACTCACACTGTGAATAACGGTCTTGCTAATGGGTGTTAGGTACAAGCAATCACATTAAAACATACGAGAAGTATGTTCTGATGTGTGGTGTGCATATATGGTATGCATGTGTAATGTGTATATGTGGCGTGTATATATGGTGTTTATATGTGGTGTGAATGTATATTGTGTATGTATGGTGTACGTGTGATGCGCATGTGTTGTGTGTATGTCTGATGTATAAGTGTGGTGTGTGTGTGTGTGTGTGTGTGTGTGTGTGTGTGTGTGTGTGTGTGTGTGTGTGTGTGTGTGTGTGTGTGTGTGTGTGGTGTGTGTGTGGTGTGTGTGTGTGGTGTGTGTGTGTGTGTGTGTGTGTGTGTGTGTGTGTGTGTGTGTGTTTGTGTGTGTGTGTGTGTTTGTGTGTGTGTGTGGTGTGTGTGGTGTGTGTGGTGTGTGTGTGTGGTGTGTGTGGTGTGTATGTGGTGTATATGTGTGGTGTGTAAGTGTGGTGAGCGTATGTGTATGTCCCGAGCTCATCTTAATATCATGGACGAATTCCCGGGAATTTCATTTTCCCTGCCTGGCCTCCCGCGCAAAAGATGACATGAAAGCAAGTTTCCCTCGCTCTGGCAATATCTTTTCCTAGGCTACGCTCCTCATTTATATTAATTCGTGTATTAATTATGCACGTCTCCCCGCAAATACTCAAAACGAAAAGATAAAATTATGAAGAAAAAAAAAGCTACAATACCGTGGCTGAAACAATTTACAAATAACCCATATTTACAATACTGTGGCTGCAACAATTCACACAATACCGTGGCTGTAACAATTCACACAATAGCGTGGCTGCAACAATTCACACAATACTGTGGTTGCAACAATTCACACAATACCGTGGCTGCAACAATTCACACAATAGCGTGGCTGTAACAATTCACACAATACTGTGGCTGCAACAATTTACACAATACCGTGGATGTAACAATTCACACAACAGCGTGGCTGCAACAATTCACACAATACTGTTGCTGCAACAATTCACACAATACCGTGGCTGCAACAATTCACACAATACCGTGGCTGCAACAATTCACACAATACTATTGCTGCAACAATTCACACAATACTATTGCTTCAATAATTCACAATACGGTGGCTGCAAAAATTCAAACAATACCGTGGCTGCAACAATTCACATAATACGGTGGCTGCAAAAATTCAAACAATACCGTGGCTGCAACAATTCACACAATACCGTGGCTGCAATAATTCACAAATAACCCACATTTTCAAGAAGAAACTTCACTCGAAGTCGTCTAAAGTTACTCTCGAAATTTTGGGTTATTTGTGAAAGGATAAAATATTCCATACAATCACATGTCCTGCTTGTTAGCCAAAACTTGCCGACTTGGCTTATAAAACAACGATCACTTTGCCAAACAAGCCGAGTGTATATTCATTCATTTATGCCATAACACCGGTAAAACAAGCCTGAAGCTCACGATATTATTATATATTGGTAATGAATGTTACTAACTAAATTTTAGATTATACAGAGGCTAAACCGAACTACTGAGATATTTTAGCTAGGAAATAATAGGTTCCTATGCTAGTTCATGCGTAAAAGTAAAAAGTTCTTTACGAAGTAAATCCCCAAAATATATAAATGTTAATATAAATACGAAGAGACATTTAGAGCAGATGTGTTTGGCAGAATATGCATGCCTATACATAATGTCGTGTCGAATAGGTAAAACTTGTGATTTTGGCTTAAATAGTAATGCTCTTCTTGCCGAATAAGGCAAGCGAAAGTTTGTGTATGCAATAATTTCGCAAAAATCATTTTCAACCTAACGAAAAAAATATATTTCGGTGGGTTTGTTTATTATTAAATTACCGTAAACTTCTCTAAAATATAATTAGTTGGATTAGGCTAAATTAAATTGCGCTTCTTATAATAAGGTTAGGTAAGTTTTCTAAGGTTCTTTTGGTACAAAATTATTAACTTTACACTAACATAAATAAAAAAAATCTTTAAACGTTTAAGAGAAAATTTTAGAGAGGTCTTAATTTTAAATGAGTTGTTGATAACTGACCAATTTTACCTATTCGGCACGATATATATATATATATATATATATATATATATATATATATATATATATATATATATATATATATATATATATACGTATATATATATACGTATATATATGTATGTGTGTGTGTGTGCGCGCGCGCGCGCAAAATAACCACATCATCAATGAACTATAAAAACAATACATCAAAGGCAGGCATATAAAGGGTCAAGACTACACTTCACCATCACATCCCACAACAAAGAAGCACCTGACGCGTGATGACACCCGACTCATAAGAAAGGAGGAACATTGCAGCAGGTCTATTGGCCCATACTAAGCAGGTCCTTCGCAGTCCATCCCACTAACAAAATATTTGCCCAACCCTAGTACTCTACCCAAGAATTAAGATTATTTATTTAATGTATTAAATTCTTCCTAAATTTTATTAATTATAACTTAATCTAATTTATATAAACCAAAGGAAATATTCATATTATTTTCAAAACTGCTTTTTATGAAACATGATTTAATTATATTCCTGTCGACCATGGACTTGCTGATACAAGTTTCTCAGGCTTTTGAAAATCAATTGGATGGTTAAAATCTCTCACATGAATAAAAGAGCATTAGAATCTTGTCCAGTTCTAATGCTATATTTATGTTGTTTTAATCTTAGTTCGAGACTTTTACCAATTTGACCGTAATAAACTTTATCGCAAATTTTACGAGGAATCTTATAGACACATCCGTCAGCATTTTGGGGGGAATTCATTTTCAAAAACTTTTTTTTTTTACTGTATCAAGATTTTTAAATACAACTTTGATATTAAAAGTCTTAAGAAGAGTCGGCACATCAACCAAGTTTTCATGGTAAGGGAGAACCAACATATTTTTAGTTGAATAAGGCTGGTTGTCCCTTTTAAGACTGCAAAAAGTATTTCTAGCAATTTTTAAAAGATTTATCAATTACGTTTCTTGGGTATTTCAGATCATTAGATATTTCATAAATTTTGAATATTTCTTCATCTATGAACTCTGGACCACAAATACGTAAAGCTCTCAAAAACATTGATGAGAAAACCGACAGTTTAACTATCTTGATATGAAGAATAATAGTGTACATGGGAACATTTATTTGTAGTGTGTGATATATGGTTTTGAAAACTTACAAGTTGAAGATTGAGACACTTATGCAACATATGGGAATCTTTATTAAGGAAACGTTTCGTCACACCATGGTTTCATCAGTCCAATACAAAATAGAAAAGAGTTAGGAAAGGAGTGTGAGGTAATCAGTCCCTCAGCCTGGAATCGATGTGGTCAGTCCATTATTCTTGTAGAAAGTGCAGCATATGGCCGGAGAAGTAGCATATATACTGTAGTCAGGTGAGTCGAAGCAGAATGAAGAGGGCTCATAGTGGAACCATCCACTAATCTAAGTTTACGAAACCATTTATCACATCTGTCAGACACTGCAACATCATGGGACCTTGATACAAGAAATTCTTCAATATTTGTCCAACTTTTGGACGAAGACCTACTTAGATTAGTGGATGGTTCCACTATGATCCCACCTGATCCTGCTTCAACTCACCTGACTACAGTATATAAGCTACTTCTCCGGCCATATGCTGCACTTTCTACAAGAATACTGGACTAACTACATCGATTCCAGGCCGAGGAACTGATTACCTCAAACTCCTCCTCTCCTAATCCATTTCTACTTTGTATTGGACTGATGAAACCACTGTATGGTGAAACGTTTCCTTAATAAAGATTCCCACATGTTGCATAAGTGTTTCAGTTATTTGTAGGTTTTCTGTAAATTTTAAATTTGAAGTCATTATTACCTTTAATAATTAAAACATCTAGAAAAGGCAATGAGCTATTTTCCTCAAACTCAACAGTGAAGTTTATAGAATGGGCTAAGCTATTTAATTTAACAAGGAAATGGTTTATATTTACATTCTTAGGCATAAGACACAAAATATCAACATATCTGAACCATTTAGCTCTATTAGGGAGGATTGTGTTAAGCAGTCTTCTTTCAAAAAATTCCATGTATAGGTTACTAAGAACAGGTGAAAGAGGATTTCCCATTGCCATACCAAACTTCTGAGTATAAAACTTATCATTAAATACAAATTTTGCATCAAAAATAGAAGTAGCACATTTTTAAAAAATAAGTGTAAAATATGATTTCAGTTTTAAGGAAAATTGTGAAACATGTTAAAAAAATACTGAGGGGAAGAGAGAGGACTAAACTGATAGGCGGACGAACGAGGTGAACAATGAATTAGTAAAGATGTAGCCATCATCAATTAACACCTAAGTATTATTTGTTTGCTTGATCCTGGTAATTTGGCCTGGGACAAATTACTCTTATATGAGCATACAACTGCTCTTACATTCCGTATAGTGCCTAGTGTGTTCTAAAAGACATTTAAAAAAATTAAAGTATTTAACAAAACTGCCTTACGTCGGCATTTCACGAAATCGTAATGACACGATTGCAAACAAACCATACCACGGGTGGGATTTGAACCCTTGGTCAGAGTCTCAAAACTCCAGACCGCCATTTTAGCCACTGGGCCAGCTTGTTGGCCCAGTGGCTAAAACGACGGTCTGGAGTTTTGAGACTCTCTGACCGCGGATTCAAACTCCACCCGTAGTATTTTTTTTTTTCTTTTACGTCGGTGTGCCAACAACATAAATTTTCTCGTAAATCCCCATCACAAAAAGTTACATCAATAATACATTTCAAACTATTACTTATTTTATATTAAAAATGCATTTATATTTACGAGTAAAATTGTAAAAAAAAAAAAAAAATAAAAGAGTTAACTAGGCAACGTAGTGTCAAGTGAAGAGTATTACAAACAAAACAAGGGATCACACGATGATCTGCCTCCAGCGACCTCGCATTTCTCTACACTTGATCACACCCAGCAAACATGGAGAGGAAACCAGCGTTCCCATCTCCATTTGGAATACTGACTGCTCCACTCTTTAGAGAGAGGGAAAGAGAAGAATGAGAGCGGAAGAGGAAGGTAAAAGAGGGAAGAGGAGGGTAAAAGAGGGAAGAGGGGGGGTAAGAGAGGGAAGAGGAGGGTAAGAGAGGGAAGTGGAGGGTAAGAGAGGGAAGAGGAGGGTAAGCGAGGGAAGAGGAGGGTAAGAGAGGGAAGAGGAGGGTAAGAGAGTGAAGGGGAAGGTAAGAGAGGGAAGAGCAGGGTAAGAGAGGGAAGAGGAGGGTAAGAGAGGGAAGAGGAGGGTAAGAGAGGGAAGAGGAGGGTAAGAGAGGGAAGAGAATGGTAAGAGAGGGAAGGGAATGGTAAGAGAGGAAAGAGAAGGGTAAGAGAGGGAAGAAAAGGGTAAGAGAGGGAAGAGAAGAGTAAGAGACGAAAGATAAAAGACGAGGAGAATGAAGAAATGTTGAGGAGAGAGATGAGAGAGAGGGGAGGAGAGGAGACAATTAGAGAAAGAGGACAGGGGAGAGAGAAGGGCAAGAGGAAAATAGGCTGGGGTCTCACAAAAAGCCGTATATCACTATTTTTAAGGGAGCCAATTTGTGAGGCTCCCCTTGTCAAGCTGTTTGTGAATATGAAAGAGCATTGGGTCATGACGGTTAAACGAGTGAGTGACCTGTGAGCAGTTCTGAATGTAGTTGTATTCTCACTTTAACTGTGAAATAAACTGTATGTTCCCCGTGCACGCAATTGTCTGTTTCCCCCACCCAGTGTATACTAAGCCATAATCCCTCAGTTGTAACGCTGTTGCCATAAGCACTTAACACTCCCCCTCCTTTTTTTTTTATCCTATCCTATGAAACACTGCTGCACGATCCTCCTGGTATTATTTTGAAAATCTGCTTAGCGAGGAATATGTCACAGGTGATAGTATGTGTTTCAGTTGGGATAATTACTCGTGAAATCGCGCATGCATGTGTGTAACAGTGCATGCGCTTTTTCTTTTGCATTTAACAAAACTGGATACATAAGCCTTATGCTGTTACCCTGCTCTATATGATACAGTAGTTATTTTGTACGAACACTTGTTAGCTATGTTTACCTTGTCATATTCCTTCACACAGGCTGGGTTTCTCATATCAAGTACAACATATATCAGGCTGAACTGCGAGACTCTGTAGAACAATAAGGATATCAACAAGCATTCTATTATAGAATTCATCCAACTAGGTATATTTATACACCACAGGAGGTAGCACGAGCCCCACTGTGACCATAAATTCAAGTTTTTATAGATGAATCTATTATGGATTCTTTAGCTAGAAAAGCTTTCATTCCAGCAACAATACACATACAAATACACATACAAACAAACACACACACACACACGCACGCACACACACCTACACCTAGAGACGGAACTGAAGCGCGGGTCACATCAGCCACGCCCTCTGCTACCATCTGTTATTATGCAGGTGAGGTGGCTGCACGACAAGGGTGATGATATTTTTGTGACGTTGGAGCTGTGCTGTCTCACAGGTCTTTTGTAGAGTATATTCTGATGATGTTATACAGAATTATGTAATATATATTTTAAAACATTACTGCACTGAGGCAAGAATATAGAGCAGTAGGTAAATAATCAAATAAACTTGCGTTCGATTCCCGGGTAAGTCTCTACAACTGCTTCTCCTTCTCACCTAACAGTAAATAAAAAACTGGGTGTAGCTTGTGTAGTGTGGGTTGCATCCTTAGGGAAGGTCATATGCTAATGCTGAAGATGGGACACGACAAGAATAACTACTCCAGTAACTACTAATAAGTACACAAATATATGAAGTTTAATATAAGTTGACGCGCCCAGACACACACAAACGCAAACACATACTTACAAACACTAAACTCAAGCACGCACGAGCACACACACACACACACACACACACACACACACACACACACACACACACACACACACACAATTTGTATACAGATGTAACTGGGTCCTGAAGGCCATGAATCAGTAAAGCCAGTCGACAAGAGTGGAGATGTGGAGCCAGGAGATGTACTCGCCTGGTTGCAAAGTACAACAAGGAGAGCACAAAGAGACGTGCATACACACGAACACAGGTATTCACTAGGATTAATTGGTGAGCCGAGCCGCCACATCCCTGAGCTCAGGTGGCTTGATCAAAGAGTTAATGAGTGATGACACACAGGTGTGTAACTGTTGTTTGCCAGGTATAAGTAGCCTCCACGCCCCGTTCAAAGTGATGTGTTATAACGTACCATATCTGTGGCTAATTTGTTGAAGTCAGCTGACAAAAGTCTTGGCTCCAAACGATGTACTGTCAACAATAGTGAAGAAAAAGTTCAGGATGCAAAACAAGCTTTCATTTGTACAACGTTTCAGTCTGTATAGAGCTTTATCAAGCTTGATAAACCTCTACAATAAAATTTTCTGCAATGCTTGTCTTCATGACACGAGTCTTAATAATATGATAACTAAGTTAATTATTCTTAATTCACAGACTATCTGTTTCTCTTACTGCTCTTAATATATAACTGCTCAATATTAGATGTTCATTATTATTATTATTATGAAAATTATTACTAATATTAAAATAATTATTGTTTTTATCTTAAGCTACGACTTGATCCAATGTCTCCTAAATAACGTCTAAGTATATTACAAAATCATAAAACAAATGCAGAGTTATGTGTAAATCGCAAAATCTAATCAATTACTATTATTATCAACATAATTATAATTATTACAGTCAAATACATTAGCGACATCCTACCATCTCCCACTGCGCTCCAGATTCTCCACATAATTGTAATAATCCAGGTCTGCGGTTTCACCTGCCTTAAATGAGGCTGTTAGTGCACACAATACTCCGGTCTCCTCAATACTAAACTCACGCTCGCAATGTGAAGCTTCACCCTTTAACTGCCTGTATAATGAAGATGTATTTCGTAGACTAAGCTGATGTCTAATGTCAAAAATATTTCAAGTTGTATTACCACTTTTGGATAAAAGTAATTACCTTATCCTGCGCCCTTGTCGAGTGTTTTTATCTTGGATCATCATCCTATGCTCTTATTCCTATTTTTTTATCTTGACACCTGATTCCTCCTAAGTTTAATAGAAATAATTTAATCGGACCTTTTTTTATGTTCAGTTTAAACAGGCAAATTCAAAGCTGTATTTGTCTGCTTTATTCCAGAAGAGAAATTCCCGTGAGAAGAGTTGGAAAAGAGGCAGATAGAGTGCGAAGATGAATATGTAAGGAGAAGGGGAAAGAGACAAAGAAGAGGAGCCAAAGGAGGATACGTACAGGTGACAGAAGAGATAGGACACACACAATGAGGGATAACAAAGAGTCAACAAAGAGAGATTTGGGCGTGGCAGACGTGGGAAGGGATGCTCAGTGGCAGGATTCTGGGGAAGTGGTGACAGGGGGTGGGCATGGCTGCCCTGGGGCAGGGATCTGGGCGTGGTTAGGACCTCCACACAAGGACGAGGCAACAATCTTTGTATATAAGTCGTGGTCTGGATTTGTCTAACAGGCCAGAACTACCCTACGTTCCTGACGACATGACTCCTGTGGTGAGTCCTAGCTCTCCTAACTGTCTAACTACTTTCTACATTAGTTCTTTAGAACCAGCATGTTATTTCTCAAAGGATCACCACCTACCTGCCTTTCCATCACTTTGGCTTTTAATGTAAAAATACTGGCGAAATTGAATTAATTGGATCGTTTGACTATGTACTTGCACTTTGAAATAGACTTTTAACGTATATAATAATTTTATAACATTTACTGGCTAGTGTTAGGACTAATCAACAATGTATGTTATATACATCCTTTTCATTAAAAATATAAGCTCATTACTGGCGATGTAAAAACTCATCCTATCTCCATGTGCCTCGTTGCTGTCAAGCCGATTCTTTTTTTTCGTAAATTCTGAACATTTGTGTAGCACTTGTGTAATATCTGCAAAGCATTTATGCAAGATTTGTGAACGTGTGTAACTTTTTTTCCATAGCTGTTGCTGTCATTGTTGGTTGCTGGGTGTTTGGGGGCTCCCACTGGCGACACTGTGGCCATTCAGGCATTACCTTGGCCTAGCATCTATGGTGCCCCCGTCGCCGTACCGCAGTTGACAGCGCAGGTACCTGCCGGGGTGACACTGAAGAACTTGGGCGAGGCAGTAGCAGTCGCTCCTGCTGTGGCTGCCGCCGTGCCAGGATACGCTGTACAGGGCTCGGTTCATCAACTGACACAAACCTTCGAGGAACCTAAAGTTACTCTCAACACCCTTGCTGCACCTCTGCCTGTGAGCGCACCTGTGGCGGTTGCACCAGCACCTTTAGTCTACAACGCAGATCTCAAAGTCCCAGCACCTGTGGCTGTCGCACCAACACCTTTGGTCTACTCCAACGCAAACCTCAACATTCCAGCACCTACGCCAACTGGTGATGCCCCTCCCCCTGAACAAGTGGTCCAAAACATACCTGTTCAGGCATACAGCCGCCCAGTTGTCTCCTACACTCCCCAGATCACCGAGTTCCGTCCAGAACTAAAGATCACTGAGACGAATTTCGACGTTCCAGTATTCAAACCTGTCTACGAAACTAAAGAAGTCACTCCACTACAATACAAGTACGTAGCTGAGCCCTATGCTGTGCCCCAGCCCTATGCTGTGCCGCAACCGTATGCCGTGCCCCAACCCTATGCCGTGCCTCAACCATACGCAGTGCCATTCGCTGCTGGTGTACCAAGCCTCGCCTACAATGCTGCTGCCCCTGTAGTGGCCTATGGTACTGTCACAGCAGCTGAAACAGGTGACGTTGCCGCTAAGCCCTGAGTCTCCTTCGGGAGGCGGCGTTAGCTGCCACGAACCAGTTTTACTGGAAGATTGACGCCGCAGTCCCGATGTAAATATACACATCAATACAATATTCTCGTGCTATATCTCTTTAGGAATAAATCTAAATTTCTTCCTGCTAATTTCTTTTATTACTAGCAAACTCTGAGGAAAATCGCTTAATTAAACTTTCGCCTTAGCGACTCGTTTATTATGTACCCGCAGCTTAACCTGTAAACAGAAGCACAAAAATGAGGATTGCAGGGGTCACAATGATCTTCATCACACCCTTCAAAGGAATATTTTTATCTTCGTACATTACAACTATCCGTTTATTGCTTCACATCTCATCATACTGTTGCTATCAGATTAAGCAGGATATGGATAAAATCTCAAAATTCCAAATACTTTATCATTAACGATTCTTTTTACAGATTAAAATATCTTCATACAGTGATTATTTTTTAAATTAATATAAAGTGTGAAAACAATCCCAGGTTATCAGATTCCTTGTCATTAACAATGTGGTTCCCCATTTTCTGGATAATCTAAAATGGTATTCTAGTATGCAGCATTACCTCTGCCCCCTCATTTTACATTTCATATGAGTGAGATCTGTATACAAACTGAATTGTCAATGACTCTTATAACCTGATCTTCGTCTTGCAGTGACAGCAGTTTGTACTCTACAAGTTTATCTAAAAAATTATTTGGGTTTGGCAGCTCCCCAAAAATATTCAACACTTTTTATTTTATGTTAGTTTAGCCAAGACATAAACTTCAAATAGACAAAGAGAGAGCGCGTCTGTCTTGCGCTCGGTAGACGGAATATCAAGCCTCCACTACGTTTTGCGCTGAATGACCCACATGGGTTTAGCGTTTAACGTGAATGATAATAATAATAATAATAATAATAATAATAATAATAATTCATAAATAATAATAATAATAATAATAAACAATTGGTGCATGTCTGACTTCAGAATCTAGGTTCTTACAGTCACATCTTAGGCTATTTAGATCAAGTCATGAGGTCAGGGAGTCACAGATAATGAAACTACAGTTTTACCTTGAACAAGCTTGAGGTCAATGAGCATGGAAAACAGTCCAGTTTGTTACGTAAATATCCAGTAATTAATTCTAATATTTCTTTGTTTTGAAGTGCCATGGAGCAATGACAGCACTTACCACCCTCCTACTCCTGGAGTTGAGATAGATATCAGTATTGTGTGCGATGTTTTCAACCCTGTGTATGTTTTCAACAACATTAAATTTAGGAACTTTTGAAGATGAGGGAGGGGAAGGGGAAGTTAGGAAGGGAAGGGGGGAAAATGGTGCTGTGTGTGCCTGTTATCTGATTCCATTCATCATCACTCATGTTATAACATATTTACCTTCACTCGTGCCATGATATGTTATCCTTTACTCGTGTCATGACATGTTATCCTTCACTCGTGTCATGATATGTTTTCCAACAGTTCTTTAGACTAAACCTTTATCTCGATCATCACGTATAAGCGCCATTCCTATTATGAAAATAATTTCGAGTATTCTGTTATTCAGGCTGGGTAAACCTTTTTAAATCATCAGGTAATACAACCACTGTGCAATTTATTACTCTGAACAGCACCACAAATGATAATGCATTTCATGAATGTGTGGGCACTGATACGTATCTCCAATGACGAGTTTCCTGGCACAAAAGATATTTGCTTGAGATATTCTTACAATACTAACCAGAAATACTGACCTGGAAATAAAAGAAAACAACGGGAAAACAAGGCCAAACACCAACAAATTATACTTTTGGTTACACACACGCATTATTTTTCACTTAAGATTTCCTCAAGTAAAAATAAACAAGATATATGAAAGCAGTAGGTAGCGTGGGGAAGGTGGGGCATCATGGTCAATGTGGACCACTTCTTGTACACCTCACTCTCATGTTCTTGCATGCCTCGTCACTCTTACCACACCCATAGACGTCTTCATGCTCATCTTAAACCTGTAGACGTCTTCGCGTTAATCTCATGTAGACGTATTTTCTCTCATTCTTCCACACCTAAAAAAGATATTCATGTTCATTCTACACCTACTGACTTCTTCACATCTGTCTTACCACACCTGAAAACATCTTAACATCCATTTTACCACACCTACAGATATCTTAACATCCACCTTACCACATCTATAGACATCTTAACATCCATCTTACCACACCTATAGATATCTTCATGTGCATAACCATCACATGGGTATTTTTCATCCTGGTATAATTTACACACATAAATAATGCAAAAACAAATACTCTGGTGAGTGTGATAACCCTGCCTTGAGCCAGGTGGCAGCCATGATACGTGTCAAGAGAGTACATCAACCTGCCTGGGGAAGGAAGGATACCCTCCCAACCTTCCCCTTCCAGGCGTGGGGATCCTACGAGTGTAAAGAAGGATCTTCAGGGCCGCTAAGATCCGGGTGTCCTCGGACCACACCTTTACCTTGCCTCCACTACCTCCATATCCTTCCTTTCCTCCCTCCTCCTCCTCCCTTCCAAACCCAATCTCTCTTCGTGTCTTCTGCCTTCGCAGGCAGGTATGAAATTAAGCTTCTTTACTGATTACCTGTTCAACCAGACTGTTGCTGTTAACGCGCGTGCTGGACCACATAGCCACGTTGATCTGGCACCTTGCAGAAGTAGTGGTTCGGGTTCCTCTTAAAAGTTTTTACATGTGTTCTGGTAATATTTTTATTGGCGATTTAAGCACTCTTATACTGACAGAGTGCTTATATAATGTGCCTAAGGTGCCCCGCTTCTCACTGCGTTTATTTACATCTCCTTTCGTATCTCTTACTCCAGGAAGCTGTTATGGTAGTATGTAGGTTAGGGAACGGCCTTCTATTATCTTTCATACGTATATCAAGTATCTCTTATCCACTCTAGAGAGCATATTCCAAGTACTCTAAGGTGTTCCCAGTAGTTTAAGCATTACTGACTTCACGTGGGCAATAAACGAATACTCTACATTTTCTAACTCTGATATCTTTCTTGTCTTGATCGGAGCTGTGAGCAAAGAACATCAATCTCAACATTATTTTTTTAAATCTTATACTTGTTCCTTTCGTTCTATAAAACGTTTCTCCTGTGTTTTGTATCCTATGCTTGCTTTGATTTCTTCATTATTTCCATATCTAAACAGCTGCAGTTCATCACCATTTCCATTGCTCACTAGAAGATTTTGTTAATATCGGCTTTTAGTTTTCCATTTCTTCTACCGAGGCGACTTTCAGAACTATTTTGGTATGTGTGATTGTAAACAGTATGATACTGACAAACGGTGGAAAAGGACACTTGTGTACAGTTCAGGACATTTATTAAAGGAAACGTTTCGCCGCTAGTGGCGAAACGTTTCCTTTAAGGAAGACAGGAAGCTGTGGCTAGTGTTTATAACTATGTCTGTTATGAGGATGAGAAACGAACGAGGTGTCGGGACCGTGTCTCTACATTTTGCTAAACCGACATTTTTTGTTTTATTTACTACTATTATTGCTGTGATCACCCCCACCCACCCTTTTTCCACATTACATCCTTACCTATCCTTCTTCCTCCCTTAACTTACCAAACCTCTGGTTAATGAACCTTGAACTACTGCTATTAGAAAAGTGAATATCCGTTTTCCTAATTTTCCTGTATTAATTCTTGACTTCATTTTATGGACACTCACGCCATGGTCGGATCTGTCAAAATACCTATATGAAATTGGTGTAGACCACTTATGTTTGTGATCTTCCAAAATCTCAGTGGTTTTGTCATGATAATCTAGCAAGTGCGAGAGGTATGATCTTCCCGCTCCTAAATCCATCTTGACCTGAGTTGTGTAGCTCATTCTTTTCCATAAAATCAGTAATTTGGGATCTTTTACCTCTTTATAATGCACCCCATACCCATCCCGTGGACGGTACATGTACAGAGGTACATCTGGGATCTCACTACTTTCTCAAAGACTTATTACATTTGAGGTTAGTGTTATTGCTCTAATTTTTTGGCACTGCTGCCTCCTTTGTGACGAAAAGATATATAAACACTTTTTTAAGGTCCATGGAATTTCACCTAGATCTAAGTTTTCCCTCTTGCATTTTTTCACTTTCCTCTTTTCCCATTTTCTCTCCCTCTCTCTAACCTGACGTCAGAGAACCTCCCCATAAAGGATAAAGAAAATGCAGAAAAATTCCATTGATAATGAAACAGTTAAAGAGGTAATAAGACATAAACGAGTTAGTACATAAAAATAAAGCAGAGGAAAAAATGTAAAATTAGTAAAATACCAAGATATCAAAATAACAACTACCAGTGTTAACTCATCAATGTGCATGTTAGCAGCTTTTCTTAGCAATTTTTCTAACAAAGTTAACAAACAACTGGGGATGTACATGTCACCCAGTACACTACTTCACTGAGATAATCTTTAATTCAAGTGGTGAATACCTGTCAAGGCCTCGCATACCTTCGTTATGCACGACAGTAATGTGTTTCTCCCCATCCTCCCTCCTCCTCCATCTACCTGCCTCCACCCTCCCCACCACCTCCTCCATCTAACTGCCTCCACCCTCCCACCACCTCCTCCATCTACCTGCCTCCACCCTCCCACCACCTCCTCCATCTACCTGCCTCCACCCTCCCACCACCTCCTCCATCTACCTGCCTCCACCCTCCCACCACCTCCTCCATCTACCTGCCTCCACCCTCCCACCACCTGCTCCATCTACCTGCCTCCACCCTCCCACCACCTCCTCCATCTACCTGCCTCCACCCTCCCACCACCTCCTCCATCTACCTGCCTCCACCCTTCCACCACCTCCTCCATCTACCTGCCTCCACCCTTCCACCACCTCCTCCATCTACCTGCCTCCACCCTTCCACCACCTCCTCCATCTACCTGCCTCCACCCTTCCACCACCTCCTCCATCTACCTGCCTCCACCCTCCCACCACCTCCTCCATCTACCTGCCTCCCACCCTCCCACCACCTCCTCCATCTACCTGCCTCCACCCTCCCACAACCTCCTCCATCTAACTGCCTCCACCCTCCCACCACCTCCTCCATCTACCTGCCTCCACCCTCCCACCACCTCCTCCATCTACCTGCCTCCACCCTCCCACCACCTCCTCCATCTACCTGCCTCCACCCTCCCACAACCTCCTCCATCTACCTGCCTCCACCCTCCCACCACCTCCTCCATCTACCTGCCTCCACCCTCCCACCACCTCCTTCATCTACCTGCCTCCACCCTTCCACCACCTCCTCCATACCTTCCTTAAACCCTCCGGCTGGGTGTCACAAGGATACTACAAGTATGTATTTTTAGGAATATATTGTAATTGCGTATCACCGAAAAGGGACCTATATGAGGTTGCTTGAATTTTTTTTCTTCCATGAACGTTTCGACTTTATTTCGCTCATAACACGAGAAAGTCTCGTCCAATCGGTTTCAAATTTTCAAAGCTTGTGTACGGTAACTAAGACCAGATACTTAGAACAACTGGCATGTTCACGTGCCCCACGACCAAATTTGTTTAACACATTCCCAGCATGCTGGAATGGCTCGGATAACTTTCAAAATCCTCAGTGGCGGAGCTTCAAACATTCTAAGAAGGTGCTAAAAAATAGTTGACGTCAGGTGTGAAATTCAGATGTATAGGTGAGGATCTGGCCATTTTTTATGTAAAATAGTGTGAAATTTTATTCCCGTTAAATCGCGTTAAGTATATTTCAGTTTACCTCTTTTGAATGGTTTCAGTAGTAATAACTATTAAATTTCGTTTGCGTGCAAGTAAATTTGTTGTAGTAAACTAGTAACAAACTTGGAATCCGTGCCATAACTGAACAATGACTCATCTGATCGACTTTAAATTTTCACCACTGGTGTGATTTTTCTGAACACAAGTAAACGCTTGTACTAGATGGTGTAAATCCTACTTACAAATTTTATTGAATACGTAGCGATATTCCTCTTTTTATTCAATAACTAAAGAATGCTTTCTCTGATTGGCTTCAAAATATTTTTGATGATGCATTCTACAAGAAGAATGATAACCCATAAGTTTAGACTGAGTAAAACAAAGCTTGCCACTCTGAACTTTGTAAATTTTAATATGCCAATTTTTAAAAGTAAACCGTTTCCAATGTAACAACTGAAGAATGATTCTTCCGATCGGCTTCAAATTGTAAATGTTGAACATCTTAACTGGAAGTATTTTTGTATTAATTGTTGGCTGTGTGGCTGTCAATTTGTCATTTTTTGCCAGTTTTATCAAACTGGATTTTTTTCAATCAAAATCAAGTATTTTTGTCAAAGGACTGTAGATAATTTTAAATAAAATGTAAATGAGAAAAAAACTGGAAAAAAATCTAAATTCGCGTTTTAAAATTTAACGATGAGAGACTTTCCTATTTTCCGAAACATTTTCAGCAACATTTTTAAAAAGCTTACTTTCTATAAAAAAAAATAATAAAAAAACTATTACTCGAGAACGGCTTATTCGATCACCTTAAACAACTTGGACAAGATTCATGTGACTATATGCATGCTTGGGTGATCTATGCACAGTTACATTGGCTAATCTCACATTTGTTTTCCGTGTGATAACTGGAGACAAGCTCCTCTGATCTTCAAAATTTCAACACATGTATTCTACTTAGTTGATTGTTGGTACATATAATTGGGTGTGTAGGTGCCATTTTGTTATGATGCTGGTGAGGGGCTCGTGATTCTCCCCCCTTGATTAGATAGAATCTGGATGCTTCCCACTCCACAGGCGCTTCACGATCCCTACGGATTTAGCATCTTCCTCTAACTAAAATATAACAAATGTGAACGGCATCAATCTTCAATGGGTGATGCATCGCATGAAATGTATGAAAAGTTTCATGAGTTTAGGATGTGTAGACACAAATTTTGTCGAATTCTGTGCAATAACTGGAAAATGCATCTTCTGGTCAGCTTCAAACTTTTAGTGCTGACGTGTTTTCCTCCAAGTAAACGATCTCTTGATGTTAGGCTGTAAAATACACAACTAACCTTTCGAGTTATCTGTGTATTATTGCAGTCATGGTATTGTGCCTTTTTATTTTTTAAATTGTATAAGTTACGATACGCTAATTTTATTATTAAAATTGACTTCCGTGAAACCAATACAAAATGTCCAGTAGGCTTCACATTTTAAACCCTAGTCAATTATTACTAGGTGATGATTTACAGAGCGCTTGACATGCTTCTCTTCTCGATTTTATATACACCATTCACGAAATTGATTTCCACGAGATAGCTGTATAGAACTTCGACTTCACAATTTCTGATTTCGCTGAAACACTGACTGTTGTTATAGGTTATAAATTCATATATATATATATATATATATATATATATATATATATATATATATATATATATATATATATATATATATATATATATATATATATATACATGCATATAACGGTCGTAGGGTAGGTGATGATTTTTGAGGATAGCAGTGATAACTGTGGTGTGATGATGATGGTAGTTTGGACGTAGTGGCTGAGATGGTGGTGGTGAGGGTTGTAGTGTTGGTGGTGGTAATGACGATGGTAGTGGTGGTGGCAACGATGATGATGGTGGTAGTTGTGGTGGCAACGATGATGATGGTGGTGGTAGCGGTGGTGGCAGTAGTGGTGGTGGTGGCAGTAGTGGTGGTGGTGGCAGTAGTGGTGGTGGTGGTAGCAGTGGTGGTAGCGGTGAAAGTGATGGTGGTAGCGGTGGTGGCAGTGGTGATGATGGTGGTGAGGTACATATATAATGCCCAGGTATGCGTATATGAATTTTGCATGCATACATTCACGCTTTTATACATAGAATACACATACATATGTATATATACACAAATGAATGTAAAAATATACACAACCATAAAAAGACCCATGCATAAAACACACAAGAAATACACACACATACATATGCACATGCATACGTAAGTGTAAAAAAATGCATGCATGCATAAATATGAACATTCATACATCCCTCAAAAATATATGCATGTATATGTAAATATACATATACACACATGCTTATACACATACATGCATAAGTATACATCTGTACATCCATACATACAAAAAACTTACATATGTAAAAAAACAATCGCAAACGAGCCCCTCGTGGTTGCTGTGCATATACGTACACAAATACATGTATACATGCGAACACCAAGACATACACATATGTACTGTACATGTATGAAAGTGCACGTACGCACAAAAATTCATACGCACAAACACACACACACGTATACACATTTTTACGTTTCGTTGCACAGGAATTTTATGGCCTCCCTCCAATCTTCGTCTTGCATGCACTAATGTAGAGGAGGCTCGGCTGATGAAATAAGGGGATATCTTTCTCGAATCTTGCAGCGACCGAAGTGCATCTAGCCATTTTTAAGTGTCCAGATGCTACTGCAACAATAAATTTGTATTATCTTTGTATGACGTTTGTACACTTAGTTATATAATGAACTCCAAATTTCAACCTCCCCCTTTCCTCTATTTCTCTCTCATATATACTTCATGATGCCCCACTCTCTGATAATAGCGATAACGTCACAAAAACTCCATTTGTCCGGTGTTATCATAACCCTATCCACATTCCTCTTCAACAATATTGTTCCCACTCCCATGAGATAGTGTGTACTGGAAACAAACAATTATATATAAAAAATAATTACAGAATACGGGTAAGCAGCATAACTCAACCCCTGTAGCTACAGGTGATTACACATGTTGAAGATCTAATTAGAACTTAAGAGGCCGATCTGTGAGAGGAAGACGATGTGGTATGGATCACTCCCCAAGGGTATGGTATTGCCTCTGGTTAGTGCACGCTAATAATAGTAATATATATATATATATATATATATATATAATTTATATATATATATATATATATATATATATATATATATATATATATATATATATATATACATATATATATATACATATATATATATATATATATGCAAAACAACCACTCTGAAAGAATAGAGAAATTCCAAGCGCTTTCGTGACTACTCACATTATCAAGTAGTCACGAAAGCGCTTGGAATTTCTCTATTCTTTCAGAGTGGTTTGTTTTTGCATATTTTGAAATCACCTGTTTACTGTGATCTTATTGCATATATATACATAATATATATATATATATATATATATATATATATATATATATATATATATATATATATATATATATATATATATATATATACACAGTGTGTTTGTGTGTGTGTGTGATGATATTCTCATATTTCACACGTGTCTTGGGCTAGTTGGTAATGCTCAACTAACAGTAATTCTGCTGGAAGGAAACTTTTTAAGATTCTAGTTACTGAATTCAAAGACGATATCCTCATCGTCTCACAGGTGAAAGATATCATTACTTCATGTGTGTAATCCATCCTGTGGGATGAAATAAGAAACAGCTTTTATTCTAATAAAGAATAGGCGAGTCATATAATTCAGGTATTCACTTTGTGCCCCATTGCCACAGCCCCCAACTACGCAAACAATTCTGCACAATACACTCCACCCCTCACGCCACAAATCGAAAGCCTTTCTCTTTCACTCTCCGACATACGTCACCTCTCGCACTTCTCTTTCACACAGCTCAACCCGTGTGAAATTACACCACTGCTCTGTTATATGTATGTAGTGCACGTTGCCACACTCCTTGGCTTCTGTTACCCTATTACCGTTTACCTTTTATAAGGAATTTAAATATTAATTCCTTTAATTCATGTATGAGTGTGGCATATTTGTATAACTTGTCAGCATTATCAATCACAATGTCAAGTTTTAAAGTGCCCGTTATTATTTTCATCAGGGAAAAAATCACCTGACAGCGGTTAGTCACTCGAGACGACTCATTCATTCTATGGCGGGGTGTTTGCTTACCTGTGTTGATCTCGTATACGTAGACAAGACAGATACACAGGTAAAAAAAAAAAAACACTGCAACACACCTACTGACCAATAAAGAGCAGATGATCAGTTTACAGAACCCGCAAGCTTACTCTTAGCTGCTCGTGTCTTTAAATGGTTTATCAGATTTAAGAAAGATATTCACCAGAGGATGGAGTATAATTAGATTATATTCTCATATGAATATGAGAATATATAGCACTGAGGAAGGCCTACTGGCCTATATTAGGTAAATCCTTCTGACACTAACACACCAGGCTTTCAAAAAAAAAATCTAATTCAATAGAATATTAAAATAAGATTTTTCAACATTACTGTTTTATGATAAATTAATGATACATTTTTAATTTCGAAACAGAATAAACAAGGTGCTTAACTAATACGAATAAATAAAGAAGAGAAATAAACCTAGAAAACACTGAATGATGTGTGGAAATTAAATTTTCTTTAGAATAGAACAGAGGAGTAGTAGCAAACATTTCAAACTTTAGCTTTAGTAAAAATGCTCATTACCTCCCAGGCACAGTCCTAGTGCCATTACTGTTTCTTTTCCTCATAAAAGACAAGGACGAAAACACCAGCCACAGCTAAGTATCGTCCTTTCGGAAAGGTACCAAAATACTGTAAGCATGAAAAGTGCTAGAAGACAATGAAGAACTCGAAAGAACTGGGCAGAAAACACAGAGCCCCCCTCTCATAAAACGAAAGGAACATGTGAAATACTTGGGTGGAATCGGATGAAGTAATATTTAGAAAACACAACAGGGAAAATGCCATGAAGGCCAGAAAAAAATGAATGTGAATAATGGAATCTGTCAAACAAGAGAAATAATGCTAATGGTGATACTATTCAAATTACTTGTGCTCTCATTTAAATATCATTCAATGATGGTTCCTTTTGAGTCTGCATAGAGGCAATACACATTTTAATTGCTGGGAATGCCTTCAAGCATTTGGAATGTTGTCTCTGGAGCAAAATGGAGAGAGACAACTAATAATTAATATATACATGGAAAACGTTTGAGAGCTAGTTCCAAATCTATACACTACCATGATATACTAACAGAGATATTAGAGGAAGAGTATAACAGACCTACTGAATGGCAGCAGTACTATGGGCACAATCAGAGAACACGGTGTCAACATCCGTAGAGTAAGACTAACCTGCTACCAGCAGTCATCAGAAACAATCCCAGAAGAACTGTAAAAGTTTCATGTGGTAACTAGACAAGCAAATCTACCACAGGCCTAGAGTTATATCAACCAGGAGAAAATGATAGCAGGTTGCATTTGCTTCTGAGAAAACACTGGTAAGAATGAATGGAAAGGTTAGAAGCTTGGGATGAAGTGGATATCCTTGGTGTATTTGCTCCTGCTCGACAGGAAAGGCTGAAGAACTCTGTAAAGCGGGCTCACACCTTGTGTATTCACGACTTTTTTTTTTTTTTTTGACTGCCTGGTCCCTATCTTATCTAGGACTTCTGGACAGAAAAGAAAACCGTGCATGACTTCTTTTTCGCCTGGATCCAGCCTGGCTGGATCTGTCATTTCAGCAGAGATTTCAACACAGGAGATATGGGAATGGCCTTACTGTTATATACAAGGTCAATATTGTTAAGGCACAACACATGGCGCCAATTTGTGGACAGCGAGAAGACAACTTGTATATCGCAAGACGGGCAGCACAAAATGAGCTGTACCCTTCATAAGAACATCACTTGATCTGAAATCGTTTCCCTCCCCCCCCTAAAATAACTCGGGTTTGGAACATATTCGTAGTGCATAACAACGTTAATGAAATAAAGTCAATTTACTAAATGAAATCTCTGGCCAACAGCTTGCTGCAACTTCATTTTCCCTATTTGTACATTTCATATATACAAAAATTTAATAAAGATAATGCAATGTAAGGTTTTCAAATGAACCAAGGTATGTAACAGCTCTTAGCTTGTAAATAAAGGTAGGAACTCTTAACTTACAAAAAACACTTGATAAAAAAATCAATACCTCTGCCAAGTAGCATATCAACAGCAACAAACTGGATGAACAAGCAATCTACAAAAATTGCCTAGGCTCCATGGCCAGGCTGCAAGGATAGAAAGACTTTTAAAATTGGTAACAGGTATATAACTAGACAGGTACGCCCGCACTCCATGCCCCAACATGAGTCACTGACAGGCTTCACAGACAGGCAAGAAGTCAGGTAAAGAATAGTGGGCGAGAGAGAGAGAGAGAGAGAGAGAGAGAGAGAGAGAGAGAGAGAGAGAGAGAGAGAGAGAGAGAGAGAGAGAGAGAGAGAGAGAGAGAGAGAGAGAGATGTAGTCCACTCTACAACTGGTCTGCTGACCCTTCTCAGTCAGTGAATAAGCAAACTTCAGCCGAGTAGTTTCACTGGAACCTAGCTGGGCAGAGGTATGCCATGTAGGAGGAGGGCCAACTTTTTACCAGTACGTTATATGATAAAGGAACGTTTAGATAAATCGGTGAGCAGTTAAAAAATAAAAGCAATAATATGTCACTAGTTTTACTGGCATGTGTAGTCAAGGCTCACCCCCAGACTTCATGGAGAGCCCGAAGACACACAGGCTGAAGAATCATGTTCCCAAAAACGGTGAAGCTTATTCAAGAGAATTTTATACAACAATGTTCTCAGTGTTTTTGGTTTAATATTTGCATTATATGCGCTTGTGAATTTATTGTAGACAACAAATTTTATTCTTTTGCCAGAAAAGGTACTTGTCTATGTTAATACTTTAATAACGGTGATCAATATGTACAGAGCCAAAATGTACACAAAGACACACTAGCCAACTCTGACGAACTTCATCCAAAACTATTAAAATAAATAAAAAATAAAACAGTGAAACTATATTATTATTTAGATCACTTGAAGTAGGCACTTCTTAACTAGAATGTTTTTTTTAACTAATAATCTTAAAAACAGATGGGTTAGGGTTTACAATATCAAAATTTGCAAATAACAAACTAGGAAGCCAGGTCATAAAACCGCAAGAGTATAAAACATCGCAAACTATCTCACAGAATTTAGTAAAATGAACTAAGAGCGGCAAATGAATTTCACTGTTAATATCTGCTAAGTAATATATATCGCAGACAAACTGAAAAGGCAAAGTAACCCGCTTATGTAAAACTGAGGTTCAATTCGTCCCCTCAAAGAAACTCCCACTGCTGCCCAGCCAGGCTCGGGGAACAAGGTCCCTCCCACCGCATGGAGCTTCACATCGACTCAAGTGGAATATATTTGACACACAATTCACGTTGGTTTGATATTTGCTCAGGCACTTTCGGGAGTTTCTCCTTTCTGGCGCTGTTTGACTGGTGACGAGAAGAAACGAGACCCGTGTTTGGTGACCGAGGCGGGAGGTAGTGTATCATGTAGTGTATGTTCTGTGAATAAGGAAAACTTTCTTGTTTGCTTGCTTCCTTGCCTGCCTGTCCACCTACCTATCTGTCTGTGTAACTATTAACCTATCTTGATTTCTTGGTTCACTCGCTATTCAATAAACTCGCCCCTCTAAGTAAAATCTGAACATCAAACATGATCTAGTGATCGGTTTGTTAAGTCTCAGAGAATCCTGCACCTGGACCTTGAACTTCCACACGCAGGGCAATAGCATGCACACACAAACCACAAACCCACACACACACACACACACACACACACACATACACATACACCATTCAAGGTAATGAAGATAGTCAGGAGAGTGGTAAAATACTTGGAGAGAAGCTGTTTCGTAAAAAAGGAAAAATAACCAACACGGGTTTAGAGACGATAGCTCTCGTCTTACCAATAATTTAGAATTCTATGACGAAATGAGACAGGAGAGAGGGATAGGTAGACTGATACCGTACCCCCACATGAGAGAGCGGTATAAACTTGAGGAGCAGGAAGGAATAAAAGGGAACGTACTCCAGTGGGTCAAAGAGTACCTTAGGGGAATTATGTACGACGTTCCAGATGGGACTGAGCCAGATATATCACTGTTCTCTGATGTAAAACTACTAGGGGGAGAGTACAAACAGATGAGGGCGGGGAAAGATAGCAAATTAATCCGGATAAACTGAAGAGATGGTCAGATAAGTGGTTGTTTGAATTCAACCCTAGCTAATACAAGGTTTTGAAGACTGTACACGGAGTAAAACTCGAGGGACAAAGGTTGCTGACCTCATCGAAAGAGAAAGACACAGGAGTAAGGATTGTGTCTACTATATGGTCAGAGTCTCACACCAACCGAATAACTTCTGCAGCCACTACTTGCCTGGCAAATCTGAGTCCTCCAAATCTGGGTCCTCCAAGATGGGCCATTCTGGCCCATCTTGGAGGACCCAGCACCAGTATGGTACCCACACCTAAGGAAGCATGCTTATTAAATGGAGAAAGTGAATAAGTATTCAACGAGACTAGTTCCAGAGCTAAGGGATATGAACTACAAAGACAGGTTAACGCAACTGAATCGAAAGATACTGAAAGATAGAAGGATCAGGGGAGACACGATAACAGCATACAAAATACTTAAGATGAATTGATAGGGCAGATGGGGGACAGGATGTTTGAGAGGCGGGAAACGGTAACTCAGGGGCACAGCTAGAAGTTAAAGACACAGATAACGAACAAGATAACGAACATGAGAAGAAGAACTAACAAAAGAAAAAAGTTACTTTAGACATGACAGACTATAAAATGAGTGTGCATGTCACGAGTTGATGCAGTGTGTGCCTTAAACACTCCACCATAGGATAACCTCTCCTAGGTCCTCGTACAGCTGCAGTGAAAGACCCAACATTTATGACAGACTAAGCAGGTAAGAATCTTTAGTAGAAGCAGCAGATGAAATTCTGCTATTTCAATGACATATATCGACAAGATATCGTTATTTAAATTACATCTCCACTAGTAAGCCCTGCCCACGCTTATGTGGCGCCACCACCACCACGACTACTACTATTAATACTACTGCTACTACTATTACTACTGTCGCCGCTGCTGCTACTACTATCCCCTCTCACCACTATGCCTCTGGTTTGTATATAAATTTCCTTTCTCATGTCTCTTCATTAGTTACAAGGCCCTTGTTGGGCGAAACTTGTCTTACATAAAGATGCCCAGGTGTTGCACACGTGTCTTGCCATAAAATTCCACATCACTTCTGATGCTCTTGTTCCCTGATTACATCATCTTCCACTATCTTCTGTGGAGAGTTCTGGAATGCTGAGGGACTGCTTGGTGAATCTTCTTCATATAAAGATACAAAGGCGTTGCACATGCGTCTATTTCCTTAAGTATTTTTTACAGTAATATATATATCTATATATTTTTTCAACAAGTCGGCCGTCTCCCACCGAGGCAGGGTGACCCAAAAAAGAGAGAAAATCCCCAAAAAGAAAATATTTTCATCATTCAACACTTTCACCTCACTCACACATAATCACTGTTTTTGCAGAAGTGCCCAGAATACAACAGTTTAGAAGTATATATGTATAAAAATACACAACATATCTCTCCATATATATATATATATATATATATATATATATATATATATATATATATATAATATACATATATATATATATATATATATATATATATATATATATATATATATATATATATATATATATATATATATATATATATATATATATATATCTCAGGAACTGATAAAATACACCCGATAATTTACATATACATCAGAAACTGCACACAAATCGTAAACTGAGCAATTACATTATAAAATGAACATGTGCAACAGGAACTGAACAAACATTAGTAAGAGAACAAATACATCAAGCAATGAATACTTCAGCTCAACAAATACAGCAGAAACTGAAGATATACATCAAAGGCTTCAGATTTGAAATCGAGCATCTGATGTTAAACCCTAACTAGATTTTTTAACTTGTTTGTCAATTTCATATAATATGCTAGAGTTATTTTGCAGCGGAGTTCACCCTCAGAGCGGAGTCATTACGGCAAGCTCTAGACCTCTGAAATGAATCTACCTATTTCAATGATCGTGTGCGCGTGTGTGTGTGTGCCTGCGCGCGAGAATGGTGAATGTGGAGTGTCCTTCTTATTAGGGTAGGGAACATTAAAAGAAAAATACTCATTGTCGATGAATATGAAATTAAGAAGACTGTGGTAAAAATGTTGATGAAGACTGGAGAGAAGTGTACAAGTGAGCAGAATGAATAATAGTTCAGATGTGAAGGAAAAAAAAACCAGAAAGATGTGTAGGTGTGGATAAAGCTTGAACACAAGTTGTGTTCAACTACGGAGGGGAGGAGGACGATGGAGAGAGGAAGAAAATGAGGGAGGGAGGGATGGAGAAATGGAGAGAGGGAGGTAAGGTTGTTTCTTTTTAAGGGCTACGAAGGTATATGCTATCTGAACTCTGCTCCCAGAATTCTAGTGAAGAATTTTCCAAAATCTGGGCGGGCAATGGAAAGGAAAGAAGCTTCACCTAACTGGGAACAAATTGTTCCACCTGACCGAATTGGAAACAAATTGTTCCCAGTTAGGTCAGGTGGAACGAGTTTTTAAAACTCCAGCAGACTCAGACCACTCCAAGAGTCAATAACAACAGGCTTTCCCAAACCTGTGATGACGAGCGTCCCGGCAAGAAAACAAGGGAAATTCTTGGCTGATGCCAAGGCAGGGGCCGAGCAAGGCGTCTGCACTCGAGGAAGGCTGACGCAGGAGTCCAAGAGAGGGAGGGAGCAAGGGATAAAAAGTTGCCCCCTGACAGCACAGACTGGTGTTGTCCGCCCACAAGACTTGTGGCAGGGCCAGGTAGACGACCACGAGCTCTACTCCCAACCAAGAATAAAAATATATTAACCTTATTAATGAATGCACGTAAAAAAAATAGCTAACCAGTTCGTAAATTTCAGAATAAACATCTTACAATAAAATTACACAAGACAACACAATATACAACAGCAGAAATTGTCACACTTATCGTTGTCACACAAAAGTTGGATACCTGCTGAACGCTTACTTAACGCTAGCTACTGCCTAAGTTATGAAGCTTTCAAAGGCAACTATGCAATGAATGTGAACTTAGTGCCCAAGAAACATCAGTGACAAAATACTTGAGCAGGACTTAGTAATTTATTCTAATGTGACAATGAATTTACCCGAATGTCTACAAATATCAAGATGAATATTCTGTCTTGGAGAGACTTTGGAATTTAGTGGCAGCATTCCCTAATGGCACCGTCCTTAGAGGGCACCATCTTTTAAGAACTGGGGTAAAGGGACGGAACAAATGTACAAATGTATGTATGTGTATGTATATATACATGTATATATACACTGCGCTAACGCAGTGTTGTTTTATATATATACTCGTACACCCTTCTAGTACTGGGAAGGGCTCCATACTAGAAGGATGTACCTAATGAAGTTTTACCTCCAAAACAGACTGAATTCTTCGTGGCCTGGATTCTGGTCTATGATAGCATCATGCAGTTATTGCAGATTAGTCAGCTACACATTCATGCTGTGAGTCCCCCATTCTATCTACCACAACCAAAAAAATTACGCCAAATTCTGGCCCTACTATCTGCATGTTGCAGCAGAAATCGCGATTCTTCGGGCAAAGCGACGTTTTTCCAATCTTCAGTTCTACAGTTTAGGTGAACCTGTGCTCAGTATAGCATCAGTTTCCTGTTTTTAGCTGACATGACTGGAACCCAGTATGGTATTATGGTACGGTTACCCATCCACTTATATGCTCGACGTGTTGTACGCTCAGAGATGCTCTTTTGAATTTTTCATATCATTCTATGTAAACTCCAGAGACTGTTGTGTTTAAAAATTCTAGATCAGTAATTTCTGCGATTCACAAACTACCCCGTCTGGCACCTACGATCATTCCACGGTCAATGTTTGGTCTGAACAACAAATGAGCCTCCTAACCATATCTGCATGCTTTTAGGCAATGAAGTGCTGCCACGTGATTGGTTGACTAGATATTTGCATTAACAAGCAGGTGTACAAGTGTGCCTAATAAAGTGGCTATGCAGTGTATATATTTGTGTGTGCGTGCACGTATACTCACCTGACTGTAGTTGCAGGGGTCGATTCATAGCTCCTGGCCCCGCCTCTTCACTGGTCGCTACTAGGTTCACTCTCTCTCCCTGCTCCATGAGCTTTATCATACCTCTTCTTAAAGCTTCTGGCCCCTGTGTGTGTGTGTGTGTGTGTGTGTGTGTGTGTGTGTGTGTGTGTGTGTGTGTGTGTGTGTGTGTGTGTGTGCGTGTGCGTGTGTGTGCGCGCCTGTACACGTACATCTGTAATATTGTGTATATACGTGTGCATATGTGGCCTCTAGTAAATTAACGTAATATAATGCAGGTTAGCCCTGCCCAACTAATGTTGGGCCTGCTTACACTTGGTGGGTGAGTTGTAGTACAAGAAGTTTGCTATAATGTTCAGGCTGGATGTAGTGAGGCTAGCGTCAATATGTATTCTCAACCATATAATGACTCTGCACTGATATACTAATATATGCAAAACAACCACGGGGGGAGTAGAATGATAGCTCTAGGCCTTTCGTGTTGCAATCAACACATCATCAGGAGCTTGCAAAATTGCAGAAAATAGGAGGGTTTCCACGCGAATATGTTCCCAGGGGACCGCGTTCACTGGAGTGAGAGAGGGGAAGAGGAGAAGGAACCAGAAGTGCCCACGGGCACAACAGCCAGAAGGATGAATATTATAGCATTAAAAAAATCCCACAAGCATTGATATTGTAACCTAAACGAAATTAACGTAACAATAATAACTAAACGAAATTAACGTAGCAATAATAACTAAACGAAATTAACGTAGCAATAACAATAAATTCAGTCATATTCCGCTATGACAACAATAACTTTAAATACGTATATAAATACTGTCTGCGACATAGGGGTCACTGGCAATTATTTATCCTCCATAGGACAAGGTGTCCTTTAAATGACGAGAGAAAACCCTAACGTATAGAGGGGAGACTTCTAAAAGTTATGTAAAGGAAACAGGGCACATTAACATAAACTCGTTTAAAGGGAGGGGAGGCATCTGCAATGACAAGATGGCCACCGATATTCATCCCACATAATCCTGAGGCAAACTCTGGTTCAACCTTTAGAAACTGCAGGAAAAAACGCCTTAATTCCTCGGTGTGGCACATTTAAGACAGTCTGATGTATACGTATAAGAGCCCAATTTTAAACTGTGTACTATTGCCTCAACTAAAAACGCATCTAATTTGAACAGCCCATCACTGATATTGTATAATGACTGCCTATCATGCTTAATAATTGCCGATTCTACAATATTCCTTTCAAGCCAGGAGGAACAAGGAAAGATGACTTGTTTCCAGCTAATTTGCAGGGTTATTACAGGCTCTAATATGGTTGAAAATCGCGTTCGACTCCTGTGCTATACGTATCGAATAACGGTGCTTGGACATTCTCACCTCCAATGACTTTCCAGTTTGTCCCACATGTTCGATGACAAAAGAAAAATCTTAAAATTCCATTTTTCTTGTGTATGGGATAAGCCATCCATCTAAGTAATTGTAACTGTATGTATCCTTAAATGACATTAAGCTGCCGTAACTGATGAACCTTTGTTTCATGGAATGCTTGACAATACCTCACTGCCCGTCTGTAGCCTACCAAATCAGGATACACTTAATATTATGAATGTAACCCATTCTTTGTGATGGAATATGACAGCGAAACATATTTAGCTTTGGAACTATTGTATAAAATGTAATAGTGTGTTGCTGATGCTGCAAATATTGCTAAAAAAAATTCATTCTGTGGGTTGCAGTCGAAAGACTAGAGGTGCACAACAGGTCCGGGAACTGAATGGCAATTTTTTTTTTTAAGCTAAAAGTGTTACAGTAATAATGAGGATGCCTCCTGCTTCACTTCCCTACAGTTTGTACTTCACAGCCAATGAGGCCAACAAAGTAAATCAAACGAATATCCAATGAGAATATATTTACCGAAGTTGTGGTGCTAAATTTAGTAGTAGGAGGAAAAAACTTTTTTTTTTTTTTGTAAGTCCTGGAAGACTTGAGTGTCCTACAGGTAAAGGACTGAGCGCGCTCCACGAGTTGCAACACAAGTTCCATACTAGCTTTGGATTCTAGCAGACAAAGGATAAGCGATAATTTATGTTACACACTGAGATACACTTTCGTCAGAAACAAAACTAACGACACTGAAAAAGATAGGAAGTAAAACTATGGGGGCGTGGAGCAAGGGTGTTGTCCTATTTGGTGTTGTTGAGAAGGACGTGGGCGTGGTTCAAGGTCCATGGGTATATAAGAAAGGGGCTCACCCTCGTAGAACACACTCGCACGCCCGCCACCATGCAGTCCACAGTACGTACACTTCCCACTTTGTGCATTCTTGGAGAAATTTTCATTAGTGACGTAATATCTACAGATTAAGTCACGATATTATGACTGAAACAATTACGACAAACGTACAAATTACAAGCGAAAATTGAACGACTTTTAGTTCGTCCAGGACCATTATCCAGCCACGACTTGTCAATGGTCCAGGATGAACCAAAATGTTGTCCATATTTTTTTTACAACTTCTGTGCTAGTTGTCAACTGATTTTTTCAGCGAAACTCTTGTTATATAATTTTGCTACTAGCGTAAACTGTAACTTCACATTATTATTAGGGTAACACTAAGAAAGAATTGTATGAGTTTCAGTATGTACGCTTCAAACCTGTAAGGTCACTAGTCTGAGGCCCGAGCAAGCTCTCTCTCTCCACATATTAATGTTTGTTATTGTTCTCTCTACCCTAGATCCTGTTACCATTCATGGTAGCCACCGTCATGGGGGCAGTCACGCTGCATCACGTCCCCTCACCTGTGCTCTACTCCAACCTTAACCTCAACATCCCATCACCCGTGCCGGCTGGCGAAGCACCTGCCTCTGATCAAGTGGTTCAGCACATCCCTGTTCAAGCGATCGGTCGTCCAGTCTTCTCTTTCACTCCCCAGATTACTGAGGTTCGTCCCCAACTCAAGATCACTGACAAGTCCTTCGACGTCCCCGTGCCCAAGGCTGTCTACAAAACCCAGGAAATTACTCCGATCCACCACAAGTACGTGGCTGAGCCCTATGCTGTGCCTCATCCCTACGTTGTTCCCCAGCCCTATGCCCTACCTATTGCTCACCCCGTGCATCACATAGCTACTGCACCTGCTTTCGCCCACACTGCTGTGGCTTACGGTGCTGCTCCCGCTATCACCTACGGTGTCGTCAAATCCTAACTGTCGAAACTGAGTGCAGAAAGAATGACAAGAAGGCAAGTGGTTGTGGGAATGGAGGTGGTGAGAGACCTTTGCAGGTAGTCTCTCCACAGTCTCCCACCTCCACTCGTGTAATCGCTGTGAAGTGTGAATTTTTGTATAAGTCTTATAAAATAAAATGTACATTAAACGCTGCTTGTTCATATTTCTCTGTAACTGTTGTGAATCATCCACAAACACTTCAGGTACATAAACAGTTCTCATCGCCAGAGTGCAAAGACTACCATATTATTTTAATATAACCAAGGGATAACTTCTTTGCTAGTACTACTACACTTCAGGATTACTTAGGCTTCTCTGTAATACTTACTGCACCATTGTATTTCAATAGGATATTTTTTACTGTCGTACTTGCCGCTCTTACAAAAGATTATTCCAGTGTGCAGATTTGGAATTAGTCCTTTCAGTGTCTTTCAGGTGTAAATTATCGTACATCTTTCTAGCCTTCATTCCAGGGAGTAAATTTTGTTCGGGTTCAGCCATTCCCAACAATTTAGGTGTTTGAATTTATGGGCACCGCGAAAATGTTATCCACATTCTCCAGATGTGTATTTCTTGGCAGGTAAGGTAGTAATATGCAAGGTATGGTCGTGTAATGAAAGTGAATTTCACAAAGTAAATATTAGGGAATCATTCAAATTTATACATGCATAAGTATGTTCCTCTGCTCTACAATGTATGTTAGGTTAGACTAGGAAAGGTTCGTCAGGAAACAGGACAAATGTTTCCTGACGCGGGTCTAAGTCAGATGATAACCCGCCTTTGGAGCTTTGGTCATCTGACCGAGGCCTTCCGCTGGCTTACCGGTCCACCCCTTTAAAAATAACGATATAATTAATGTATGTTATTATTATCATTATTAGTGGTCCTACTGCATCCTGGAAACAGATGACAATAGGCTTGATCCAAGGAAATGGTAGATAACTTCCTTCGATCAAAAATTCTACACCAACATCAAGGCACCTCCCATGAAGGCGGTACAATGTGACTGTAGTTTAAACCAGTCTAAAATGTGAGTGTGTGTGTTAGTTACCAGTTGTCATAGTCACTTGTCGATAGACATCTGGCCCGCTGTTTGTAGTTTGTGTGTGCGTGTGCGTGTGCGTGTGTGTGTGTGTGTGTGTGTGTGTGTGTGTGTGTGTGTGTGTGTGTGTGTGTGTGTGTGTGTGTGTGTGTGCGCGTGTGTGTGTGTGTGTGTGTGTGTGTGTGTGTGTGTGTGTGTGTGTGTGTAAACAGATTTTACCTTCACAAAGCATAAATGTTAATACTGAAGAATTAAATATAAAAGGTTTAAAAATTATTTTAAACAAACGATTTAAAAATGATCTTACTCTTAATTAAAATAAATGAGAAACCGAATTCAAAATAATTCATAAGCATTTAAGGTTAATTTTAATATCCGATAGGTCCTAATCAACATTTAATTAAATCATATCAACCCAGAAAAACAGAGTATTATAACCAACAATACACACAATATTCCTCATTTCATGAAGGGCCTAAAGGCATCCCATGAACCACGAAATCGTAATGACACGATTGCAAACAAACCATACCACGGGCGGGAATAGAACCCGCGATCAGAGAGTCTCAAAACTACAGACCGTCGCGTTAGCCACTGGACCAGCTAGCCACAATAAGATACGTCCAACCAGGTATATTTCTACACCATAGACTCTCTGATCGCGGGTTCTATCCCCGCCCGTTGTATGGTTTGTTTGCAATCGTGTCATTACGATTTCGTGAGTCATGTTAACGGCTTTGAGGGGACTTGAGCTAGAGTTCGTCACGGCCACGCTAGCTGGAGATTCGTCTGCAAAAACTTTCCCCCTCAAGGGAGTTTCCTTGACGGTGGTGAGGGGCTCTTGATCTAGGGAATTGGATCTGTGCTCCAGTTCCCTGAATTGAGCCTGAATACCTTCCATCCCCCCCCCCCACATGCTCTGTATAATCCTACGGGTTTAGTTCTCCCCCATAATTATAATAATTATAATAATGTAAAAACTTGCATTTGTGGTCACAGTGGTGCCTATGCTAACCTTCCTATGGTGTAGAAATATACCTAGTTGGACGAATCTTATTGTGGCTAGCTGGTCTAGTGGCTAACGCGACGGTCTGGAGTTTTGAGACTCTCTATCCCCGCCCGTGTTATGGTTTGCATCCCATGAAGCTGACCACCGTTCACTAGTGCAGGTTTCAACACAACAGACTGTCTCATGAAAATACATTTTAACTTTTTCCTAGAGGGCATGCCTTTTATAACAAATCCAACGCTCAACACATTCAGGACTCTAGCTTGCTCGGAATGGCTGGGCTTTACTGGGTGTTAACTCTGCAGCCAGGCTGACTCTCCCGTCTACCCTCGCCTCGCATTTTCCTACGACTGTCACTTCCCAAATATGATTTCGCTCTGCATCTTAAGTCTAATACATTCCATTTAATAACCTAAGTAACTATATAATTTTCTACCACATCAGAGAAGTACTATCTTAGTTATTGCGTTATGGTAATACTATGACAACAGTTAGTCATGGTAAATAGAGTAATATTATGACAAGTTTGTTATTCAAATAAGTAGAGTAACAGTATGACAACAATTACTTATGATAGGTAAAGTAATACTATGATAGCAGTTAGTTATGATAGGTAGAGTAATATTATGATAACAGTTACGGTAGGTAGAATAATATGATGATAACACTTAGTTTTATGGTAGGTATAGAAATACTACGACAACACTATAACCATGTCATTGCTATGGTATGAAGAGTAACACTGGCAACAGGTTCTGGTTCACTTAGTAAATAAGTAAGTAAGTAAGTAAATTTATTCAGGTATACACAAATACAGTTATATAGAATTATCATACATAGCAGCATATGTGTAGAGAACCTAGGATAACCCAAAAAAGTCAGGCAGAGTGACTTATTTCCATTGGGGTCCTTTTACCTTATTATTATAATATAAAGGTTATAATATTTTCTTATTATTCTACAATGAAGATAACATCTTATTATCATACTAAAAAGACTATCTACTACACGAGGGTCATTAAGACTATCTACAATACGAGGGTCATTACTAGGGATAAGGTAAAATTTACACGTATTTTAGCTAAAAAATAGAAAATCATTCCCCTCCCTTTCTGTAGCTTCATTCATCAGACACTTTTTGGCAGTCTTCTTGAACTGGTTCATGCTATGACTGGCTTTGGCATGTGCGGGTAGTCTGTTCCATTCCTTTATTGCTGTACAATAAAAGGTGTTTGACGCCTGGCCACTGACTGTGGGTACTACAAAGTTGTGCTCTCTCCCCCTAGTACTATGATTGCTTTGGTTCCCAACCTTGACAAAATTGACAGCAAGATATTCTGGACACTGTTCGTGAGCAATTTTATAAACATGATTTAGCTTCAGTTGTTTTACTCTGTCTTCAACATTCAGCATATCCAACTAGTAGTGAGGAAAGTTTAAATAAAAATAAAACAAGCGTTTGTAACTTTGGGGGCGCAAAGTGGCTTTTTATGCACATTAACCAGAGGGTGAAGCTAGTATATGCCACGCTGGGCAGTGCAATTGCCATTAGACTAGGAGTCTATACCCTAAAATGAAGCGCTTCAGAGGGTACAGTCGAGCTCAAGAAGCCAGTAACAGGTACTACCGGTGGATAGGAGTAAAGAGGCTGAGTGAGGAGATGCATGAATCAACTCCCGTAAACACAAAGGGGTAGTGATGGTTCATTCGTCAAGGAAACACTAGTGTTTTCCTGACGAATGATCAGTGTCAGGAAACACTAGTGTTTCCTGACACTAGTCTTTGTCAAATGATGACCTGTAACTGGTTAAACATCCGCTGGCTTACCTGAGCTAGAGTTTTAAACCTCCATTTAAAAAAGAAGATCGCTGCCTATTAGGAGATGAACCCATCACAAGTGGAAAAGTTAGGCACATTTCCTTAAACCTATACAAGAAATCACTCTCCTCTCCGTAGTTTCAGTGAAGTATCAAAAGCTATGAAGCTACAGAATTTCTTAAGATAAGATTTTGTTGGGATTTTTAACCTTGAGGATTAGCCACCCAGAATAACCCAAAAGTGTCAGTGTGTCATTGAAGACTGTGTTTATTTCCATCGCGGTCCTTTAATATTCTCCTCCCCCAGGATGTGACCCAGAACAGTCGGCTAACACCTAGGTACATACAGTACTTACTGCTAGATGAACAGGTGCAGCAGGTGTAAGGAAACATGCACATCGTTTCATCCGGTTCCTCGGTCTGTTAGCTGAGGCAGCTATCAGTACATAAAATTTTAAATTCAACATTTTTTTTAATTCTCATGAATTTTTGTCTTTTAAATGATTTACTCAGTTTATTTTGCTTTAGATGTCTTTGACCAGACTGATTTTTTACTATATTTAATAGTTAGACATTACAAAGACCCAGTAGTGGAAACAAGTAACTTTCTTTTAGGTTATCCTCGGTAATTTACGCATGGGTTATTATGTAAAACAGATGTAATTTCCCAAAGATTGTGTAATCGTACCTGAATAAACTTATCTATTTATCTGAGTGCTAGCAGTCGGTAATGGGTCTCATCCTGATGAAGATCAAAGAACCCCCATTGAAGATTTACAAGGTAGACTAGTGTATTATCCTGGGTTAATAACCCTCTACGTTAATAATCCGACTATAGTTTTCTTCTTAGTTGCACTTGTGTCCTTTTACCTAACATACTGCCGGTAATTCTACCATTATTACGGTTTATTCTTTCAAAGGGTCTTTCGCAAATTGGTAGGGAAAAAATGAGACTGCCTATAAAGACAGTTACTCGGTTAGGTTACGTACTCCTGGGTCTGACCAATAGCTGAATGGGTGACCGTGTTGCCGTATTTCGCTAGAGAAAAAGCAAAACGATAGACTTCCTTTCCAAACAAGATTTATGTTATATGCGCGCCTCTAAGTCAGTCTGAATTAGTATCCCATACTGACGTCGTTTTCTTATTTTGCAAAATATTTGCGATTTAAATAGAAAATGGATTAGGGTACACTGCTGCAAAAGTAGAGTTCTAACTTTTTTGTTTTTGTTTGACAATATACAAAATGATTTTGCTAGGATTTTTAATCAGGAGGGTTAGCATCTCAGGATAACCTAATACAGTCAGTGCGTCATCGTGTACTCTCTATCTTATTTCCACTGGAGCCCGTCAATCTTCTCCAGGATGCGACCCACAACAGTCGACTATTAACCAGGCACTGTCCCTTTGTACTGCCAGGTGAACAGGAGCAACAGGTGTAAGGCAACAAGCCCAACGCTTCACCCGAGCAGAAGAGTCATTCACGGTCCTTCAGCGTGTGAGCTGAGGACGCTATCAAGCGAATCACAAGCCATGGATCATAAGATTATAAATTTTTATTATCAACATTAAATGCTAAGTAAGTGGCCTGGTGGCTAAAGCTTTCGCTTCACACGCCGAGTTTCCGGGTTCGATTCCAGACGAGGGTAGAAACATTGGGAATGTTTCTTTACACCGGTTGTCTAGGTTCCCCATCAGTATCATTATTATTAAAATCATGGAGAAGCGCTAAACCCGTAGGATTATACAGCGCCGGTGGGGGGATGGAAGGTAGTCAGGCTAAGTCGGAGAACTGAAGTATAGATCCAATTCCCTAGATCAAGAACCCCTCACCAGTGTCAAGGAACCTCCCATGAGGGGTCCCCATCAGTAAAATGGGTACCTGGGTGTTAGTCGACTGGTGTGGGTCGCATCCTGGGACAAAACTGAACTAATCTGCCCGAAATGCTCTGCATAACAAGCGGCTTTCTATGTAGTAGTATGTCACTGATGTCAGCTAAGCCTGTATACCCTGTACATGTACTTGTAGAAATAAAGATATTATATTATTATTATTTAATCGCATTTTGCGACTCCCTAGTTAGATAAGATAGGATTTTGAACCCGGAGGGTTAGCCACCCAAGATAACTCAAAGTCAGTGCATCATCGACGAATGTCTTAATATCCACTGTGGTCTTTTAATCTTGTCCACTAGGATGTGACCCACTAGTCAACCAACACCCAGATACCTACTACTACTAAGTGAACAGGTGTAACAGGTGTTTACCTGGAGAGAGTTCCGGTGTAAGAAAGCATGCACAATGTTTCCACCCATGCCGGGGGTTGCATCACGGACACTCAGTATGTGAGCTGAGTGCTTTATCAACTGAGCCACAATACATTTTACACATGACATTTTTACAAATTTATGTAAAAAAATCGTAACACAAACTTTACACAGAACGGTTTTCCTGTCATATTCCATGATTTTCCATCAAACAGGAATTTTCACACGTGAGGTAATGAAATCTGTCTGCCTGAGCTGGGAGAAATTTGTAAGGCTGCCGGAGTTATTCAAGGTTAGTAAGTTTGCCTGAGATGAGCAAGGTTACTAAAACGATGCATTTAGTAGGACCCCAATAAGTAAGGACGCCAAAAGAAGTCAAATCCTTTGCCTTTACTGAGTTACCAGAGTTTCTATTATATAAAATTTACTATATAAAATCATTGCAAATGTTTCAAAATATTTTTTAAGACTTAGCTTTAAAGAATTTAAGTAATTTTTACACAGGAATTCCTTTTTGCATGACCTATTACACACAGTGGAAATGGTGACGACAACATTATTCCATAACTAACAATAACATAGGCAAAGTCAACGCCTATATTATTATTATTATTATTATTATCATCAGCTATAATTAACTAGTAATTTGCCTACAATTGAGGCCAGGCTTATTGGGCGGTAATGTAACGGTAACGACTTTTCCGCTGCTTTAAAATAGGAATTACACTAACGATCTTCCACATCTTACACCTGTTTGAAGAGATAAATTAAAAAGGTTAGTTAATGGTTCATAAGGTTCTGTTTTACACTCTTTAAGAACCCTTGAAAAAAAGTTCACCACGGCCTGGGGATTTACTTTGCTTCAATCGGTCAACCTGTTTGATTACCATATCCCCAGTGACTGTGATATTACATAATTTATTTTTTTCAGGTCCAATATAAAAATTAATTAGAGGGATACCTTTTGTGTCGTCTTATGTGAAAACCGCGAGGAAATAATTATTAAAAATCGAGAACATTTTATTTTCACTCTCAGTAAGTTGTCCACAGATTTAAGAGGACCTAACTTTTCTCTAACCATTGTTCTATATACCTGGAAAAGTTTTTCGGGGTTGTTTTAGAATCCTTAGCAACTTGAATTTCATAGTCCCGTTTAATTTTTTTGGTCTCAATTTTAACCTTCCTCTTAACGTGAATATATTGATTCATAAGATGACCCTCACCCCTTTCGATATACCTATAAATTCCTTTCTTCTGCCCTAAATGATTTTTGAGCCTATTGTTCTTCCATTTGGGATCATTTCTATTCGATCTCATTTCTCTATACAGAATAAATGTTCTTTAGGCAGCGTGTACAGTATCATATTAATAGCTCTCTTTGTTATTCCAGTCTACAGATTGATAGGTGTTCTGTAAGCCTCTTGTATTCAATTAGGCGAAAATCTAAATATAGAATTTGGCCATAAAGTAATATACGTATAGACTGCACATCATTAGTAAGACTTCACTTAGACTACTGCAGCTCAGTCGAAATTTAGTCATACGAGGGCTTGCTAATTATATTTATTCATAAACATTAATGACCCAACAATTAATAACAAAAAAGGCACAATACCGTGACTGGAACGATACACAAATAACCCGCACATAGAAGAGAGGAGCCTACGACGACGTTTCGGTCCGACTTGGACCATTTACAAAGTCACACTAACGAGAAGTACGAACAACGAACGAACAAACGAACAAGTTCAGGTAAGATCCCAAATGAGATGAGCGGGAAGACGGGACAGACGAAGAGTAGCTCTGGAGAGGAGTGTTCTTAGTCGTAGAAATAGAGCCAGGGCTTAACCCAGCAGCTAAGGCGATCGTGGGACAGACATTGAGAACAGAAATTCAGGCTCTTCTGTTGGGACTCCGGCGGGGTGAGCGGGGAGGACGGGGCAGGTGAAGATTAGCGCTAGAGAGGAGTGTAGAACTGAGCCATGTCTTAACCCAAAAGCTAAGGCGAATGTGGGTCAGAGAATGGTACCTGTCAGAGAATCCAAGGTTATTTGTAAATAGGGTTAGGAGCAGGATCATGCAAGGAGTAGAAAAGGTTGTGTTGGTTTGTGGGTCTGCGAATATCTTTGTCAAGGAGAGAGGTCCAGTATTCATGTCGTGTCTCAAGTTTGTCTATCTGTCTGTCACTGAGCGTCTTCCAGTACAGATTCAGCGCAGGGATGTCTAATTGGGCATGGAGAGACTCGCTTGTGGCGAAGTCCTCCCATCTGACATCAAGCACCCAGCGCAGCGCCTTGTTCTGGACACGCTGCAGTTTAAGTTTGTTTTAGCGGCAAGAGAGAGGGCTAGAGGAGAGTAAGTTATCAGAGGACGTATTAGGGATTTGTAGAGGTGTAGTTTGGTGCGTTGGGAGGCATGTTTCAGCTTGTAGAGGCCCGCAAGGGCCTCTGTAGAGGGAGGAGAGGTATGAACGAGATTATTGCGAAGAGTGTTAGTCTTCCGGTCTTTCTAATCTCAACAACTCTCTCCGTTCCTTAGACATCAAGCTTACTTTCCGCCAGACTAACACTCTTCGCACTAATCTCGTTCATACCTCTCCTTTCTCTACAGATGTATTTGACTGGCTCCTCCTCCTTACTTCCCCACCACTACTTCCTTCCACCTCCGCCACTACTACTACTACTACCACCTCCGCCACTACTACTACTACCACCACCACTACTACTACTACCACTTCCTGCCTATATATAACCGACCTGCTTTACTTCTCGTTAGTGTGACTTTCTTTTTTTTTATTCGCCGGTATTCTCCCGGCCCGGGTCTTTTCCAAGTAGTGGTGACCCGGCCTGGGCTCCCTATCTGGGGAGTGTCTCGAGACGTAAGTCTCCCATGGTGACTTTGTAAATGGTCCAAGTCAGACGGAAACGTCGGGTTATTTGTGTATGGACCCAACAATTCTATGAAAATTAACCACATCCAACCTAGTACTTCTCTCTATAATAATTTTCAGTATTTGGGTTATTCCTGCGAATACACCATTAAAGAAGATATATAATTTTCTTTGTTAAAAATATACGTATTTGAATATAAATATACAAGTATACTACCTGTAAATTTATGAGTATGAACTGAATGAGACGTAGCTCTTATACTCTAGCATAAATTCCACACTACAATTTATTTATTTCAATTAATACAATTACTATGGTAATTGTTAAGCTTTACTCTATCATCGTATATATATGACTTTTGCTTTACACTGTGAAAACGGTGACTTAGTACATCTCTAGTGTACGACATTTGTCTCGCTATAGTACACTGTAGAGTATGCGCGAAATTAATTGAATAAAGTCCCTCCTTCGATCTCTTGCTCAACGTCTAAAGAAAACGATCAAGATTCGTTTGAGGAGGAACTAAATAAATACTCTACTGATACACAAATAATCCGCACATAGGAGAGAGGAGCTTACAACGACGTTTCGATCCGACTTGGACCAGTCACGGTGTTGTGTCTTTTTTTGTTACTCTGCTGATGGCTGCTACAACTGATGTTGAAGAAAGGTTTTTATTCAGGTTTAATACACAGTTTTAAATGTTTACAATTGTCTTGTAGACTGACACGTGTAAATAAAACTTGGATAACCCAATATAATCAAACAATGATTTTTCCGTAATCTATTAGGACCTGTTTGAACAACTGTCCTGAAGAATCTTCAACCAAAACGATAACATCACAAAATCTTATCTTTAATTTTTAAAGGGATGGACTGGTAAGCTAACAGAAGACCTAGGTCATATGACCGAAAGCTCCAGTGGCAGATCATTATATGACTCATACCTAAACACGAAAGTTAGTTACATAAACATAAGTAAGTTTATTTAGGTACAGGTACAAGTAAGTACATTATCATTCATAGTGTAATTTATTTATCTTCTGCTTTTGTCACTATTAATAAAAAGTAAAAAACGGAGAATTTTGTTCGAATTACTAATCCAGCAGGGTTACTAACCCAGGTGGGTTACTAACAAGCCATCAGACTGTCTGGCTTATTTCCTGTGGGTCCTTTAATCTTCTCCCCAAAATTTAATCCTCGGTAGTTAGCTAACCCATGTACTTACTGCTAGGTGAACAGGGCAGCAGGTGTAAGGAAACCTGTCCAGTCTCCACTTACCAAACTCCGGTACCTGTGCGTGAGAGCCGAGCCCGCTATCAATTGAGCTAAGAGCACCCTTCTGAGCAACAAGCACTGGACATGAATACGAGTTACATGAGGATCATAGTCATAAAGTTACTAGGTACACATGTATCAAGTGACTTTATGTACTAGATCCTCTAGCACGGTTTGTAGCGCCCTCAGCTCACAGAGTGTCTGTGGTTCGATCCCCGATACGGGTGAAAACACTGGACGTGTTTTCTTAAGACATAAGTAGGTACCTAGGTCTTAGCCGACTGGTGTGGGTCGCATCCTGGCGACAAAATTAACTCAAGT
>NC_091320.1:28653309-28670809 GCF_038502225.1 Cherax quadricarinatus | reverse complement strand
ATACATATACATATATATATATATATATATATATATATACATATATACATATATATATACATATATACCTATACATATATATATATATACATATACATATATACATATATACCTATACATATATATATATATATACATATACATATATACATATATATATATATATATATATATATATATATATATATATATATATATATATATATATATATATATATATATATATATATATATAAGTAGTGATGAAGGCGGCTCAGCGGTCTCTGCGGCAGAGTGGCTTCCTTTTCCTGAGCAGTCTCCTTTCGAGGGGTCTCCTTTTCACACCTATATGCTAATGACCTTGACCCCACCCACGACCCCCACCCACGACCCCACCCACAACCCTACCCACAACCCTACCCATGACCCCACCCCACGACCCCACCCATGACCCCACCCACGACCCCCACCCACGCCCCCCCCCACGCCCGCGCCCCCGCGACCCCCCTCACGCCCCCCCAACGCCCGTGCGACCCCCCACGCCCCGCGCCCCCACGACCCCCCACCCACGCCCCCCGCGCTCCCAACGCCTGTGCCCCCCGTGCGCCCACGACCCCCACCCGCGCCCCCACGACCCCTAACCCGCCCTCGCGCCGACCCACCGGCCCTGCCGCGCCCTCCCGCGCCCTCGCGCCCGCCCCCGCGCCTCTCGCACCCCACCGTGCCTTCTGCAGCGTCGTCCGGATCGCCCCCGCGCCCCCGAATTTTTTTCCGATTTTTTTCAATTTTTTTTTAATTTTCTTGTGCTCTCCTCGGATCAAATTTTTGAGGTTCCCCCTCTCCCCCACTTTCACCCACACCCCAAAGTTTTTCGATTTTTTTTTTCTCGAAATCAAAGTCTCCATCTCCTCGGATCAAATTTTCTCGATATCAATAATACAAAGATTTCCCCCACCATCCACTTCTACCCTCTATGTCCAAGTATTTCTCCTCCATCTCCTCGGAACAAGTTTTTTGGATTCCCCCCTCTGGGGGTAAGCATTCAAATGAACTCCTCCTATGGGGCATGGTGCTCTCTCTTACTACAGGTCTAAACAAGTGTGACGTCACCCCACCTGTGTTTACTCGGCGGTCAGTGACGTCACGTGATGACCTCACACATACAAGCTGAATCTTCTCGACTTCCCCCTATGTCAATGACGTCACGTGATGACCCCGCACACAGGCTGAATCTTGTCGACTTACCCCTACACATTTCATATACAACATAGGGAAAACATTTTCACTCTTAACCCAGGATAACCCAAATAATTTCACATTTTTTCGTTAATGCCCACAACAATCCACAATTTCTTCACAAAATACAACACAAGTCTAGACATTTTTCTCGTTTTAACTATTTCATCAGAAAAAGGCACCACAACACTTATAACCAGTTTTCGATTAATTCACTAGTCACAATTTTACATATTACGAAGTAAATACGCACACACACCTCACTTTACTTTGAACACCTTCAAAACACTCTCATAAATCATTTGAATACTCACAAAAATACCTTTGAAATATTTCCAAACAACACTGAAACACTTCCAAAATATCATTTTGAATACTCCCAAATAAGATTTGACAGCTCTAATTTATCTGCACTTACACATTTCATTAAATTACAACTCATCCCCCGAAACATCTCCCTCAGTCTCCAGACTTCACAACATTATCACAAAAACTAACTCAAACACATTACTTTGAACATCACCAAAAAAACACCATCAATTACCTTTAAATACTCCAAAAACATCACTCGAACACCCCCAAATCACCTCTGAATACTCCCCAGAACACCTTCATAAGTACTCTTGCACATCATTTGAACACCTTCAAAAACACCTTTGAATAACCTCAAAACACCATTTGAGTACTCCCAAATACACCACTGAATACTACTAAAACACCACTGAATACACTCCAAACACCACCAAAATCACCATAAACTAAGATCAACACCCACATCCCACAACACCCACAACCCACAACACCCACATCACCCACAACCCACATCACACACACCCCACAATTTTTTCTCGTTTTAACTAATTTCATCAGAAAGTCACAACAACCCACAACTTATAATCACACCTTTGAATAACCTCAAAAACACCATTTGAGTACTCCCAAATACACCACTGAATACTACTAAAACACCACTGAATACACTCAAAACACCACCAAAATCACCATAAACTAAGATCAACACCCACATCCCACAACACCCACATCCCACAACACACACAACCCACATCACCCACACCCCACAATTTTTTTCTCGTTTTAACTAATTTCATCAGAAAGTCACAACAACCCACAACTTATAATGACACCTTTGAATAACCTCAAAAACACCATTTGAGTACTCCCAAATACACCACTGAATACTACTAAAACACCACTGAATACACTCAAAACACCACCAAAATCACCATAAACTAAGATCAACACCCACATCCCACAACACCCACAACCCACAACACCCACAACCCACAACACCCACATCCCACAACACCCACAACCCACAATTTTTTCTCGTTTTAACTAATTTCATCAGAAAAAGGCACAACAACCCACAACTTATAACCACTTTTTCGATATCTCTAGTTCGACAACAACGCCCACAATCCACAACACCCACAACCCACAACACCCACAACCCACAACACACCACCATATCTCTAGTTCGTCAACAACAACACCCACATCACCCACACCCCACAACAACAACCCACCCACATTTCATCAGAAAAAGTCACAACAACCAACTTACAATCACTTTTCAGCATCTCTAGTTCGACAACAACACCCACAAACCCACAACACCCACAACCCACAACACCCACATCCCACAACACCCACAACCCACAATTTTTTCTCGTTTTAACTAATTTCATCAGAAAAAGGCACAACAACCCACAACTTATAACCACTTTTTCGGTATCTCTAGTTCGACAACAACACCCACATCCCACAATTTTTTCTCGTTTTAACTAATTTCATCAGAAAAAGTCACATCAACAACCCACAACTTATAACCACTTTTCAGCATCTCTAGTTCGACAACAACACCCACAACCCACAACACCTACATCCCACAACACCCACATCCCACATCACCCACACCCCCACAACAACTACCCACAACTTATAACCACTTTTGTCGGTATCTCTAGTTCGACAACAACACCCACAACCCACAACACCCACAATTTTTTTTCTCGTTTTAACTAATTTCGTCAGAAAAAGTTACATCAACAACCCACAACCACTTTTTCGACATCACTAGTTCGAAAACAACACCCACAACCACCAACACCCCACAACCCACAATTTTTTTTCTCGTTTTAACTAATTTCATCAGGAAAAAGTAACAAAAGCAACCCACTTACATCATCTTTTTTGGTATCTCTAGTTCGACTACATTACCCACAACCCTGATCAATTACCAATTTATTCACAATTTTTTCCCCTTCTTTTTACTGAATCTTAAATGTAATACACATTCCTCTTTACATTACTAAAATTCTAATAAAATCCTCTCCATACCCATCTCCTTGTATCCACATAAATTGATATTATTCTCGCATCAACTAATCTCACTACCCAACTATTGCGACATGTTTCAACACCCTCCATTCTTTTCCAATATATCATAACTTTTCAATTCTATAATTTCTTTTTAAAATATTCACACATTACCTTTATTTTCAGTAAAATCTCCCCATATTTCTTTAAATTTCTAATACAACCCTCCCCATACCCCTCTCCATCTCACCCGCATTTCTTCACATCCACTCACCCATCTCCCAACACACCTCTTCTGAACACACAAAAATCACATTTCACATCCACAAATGCATCTCATCACCCATCTCAAATCCACTAAAATCACTGTAACCAAGATATTCACAAAACTATGACCACCTAACACACACACACACACACACACACACACACACACACACACACACACACACACACACACACACACACACACACACACACACACACACACGCACACGCACACACACACACACACACACACACACACCTCACTTTGAACACCTTCAAAACACTCTCATACATCATTTGAAACCACCTTTTCTCAATATCTCTCATCCACAACCTTTATCATCTCACTACAGAACAACCCCAAGATTACTTCGAACACTCTCATAAATCATTTCAATACTCACATAAACATCTTTGAACATTTCCAAACAACACTGAAGCACTTCCAAAATATCATTTTGATTACTCCCAAATAAGATTTATCATCTCTAATTTATCTACACTTACACATTTCATTAACTGAAATTACAACACATCCACCATACTACTCCCTCAGTCTCCAGACTTTACAACATTAACACAAAAACTAAATCAGACACTTATGACATGAGACATTTTACCAAAACTAACACAAACACATATCCGTTATATCTCCAATATCTAAGATCACCACAATCAAGACGTTTGCCAAATTCTATAATCCCACCACTAAGATCACACATTTTTTTTTTTTGTACACATTCTCTTAAAACATCATCATAACGAAGACCACTAAATCTATCTATACTTTTACTAAGATCACATAACATTTTGTCTTCTCTAACTCACCCACCAATTCACATTCTCATTCACACTTACACATTTCATTAACCGAAATTACATTTCACCCACCAAACTCCTCCCTCATTCTCCAGACTTTACAACATTAGCACAAAAAAAAAAATAACTCATACACTTATGACATGAGACATTACCATATCTAACACACTGACTAACTTTGAAACAACTCTGAACACCACTGATCATCTTCAAAAAATACTCTGCACATCGTTTGAACACCTTCAAAAAACACCATCAAACACCTCCGAATACTCCCAAAACACTACTGATTACTACCAAATCACCACTGAATACTACCAAATCACCGTCAAAATCACCAGAAACTAAGTTTAACATCACCATCTAACATCTTTTTTATAGAAATCCCCTCAAATCACTATAACCAAGAACTCCCTCCCCATTTGGCGCATAAAAAAAAAGCATGAACACAAACCTAATACGCAAACACTTAGTACATGATCACCATCAACTGAAAACATATCTTGTACACACACATAATCTAAGACAACCACCAACTACAATCACCCATGATCAAAAATCACTAATATCACAGAAAACACTCATTTTTATAAACATTTCACACAAAAAAAAATCATATTTGATAATATCTAAGAGCACTCACCTCACTACCAACAACACACGATGTCACACCTCACAGGACCGACGAGCTCACCTCCAGTGACGTCACACTCCCATTGTGTTATTTGGTGGTTGGTAACATCACACCCAACCCACCTTTGTTTCAACCTGTTGTACCCTACATTATCTAAGAACACTAGATCCAAGACGATTACCAGATTTTATGACCCCACCACCAAGATCACAGAAAACACACATTTTTATAATTATTCACACAAAAATCACGATCACCAATTCCATATCCTGTTTACCGTCATCTATCAACACTCATCACCAAGATCACCAAAAATCTAAGATCATGCATCTCAAAACTACTATGATCACTGAAAACACTTATTTTTTAAACATTCACACAAAAATAAGACATACACAAAAATACCACAACACTTCCACCAACATCTATAACATAACATGAGCACTATAACATATCACTATCACAAAAAAATAATACACAGACACCCACATCTTATACATTTCAATCACAAATTTAAGACATGAGACATACACACCAAATCTAAGACATTCACCTCCAACTAAGACATACACATCTTAACTAAGACATACACCAAAAACCTATACTTAACATATTGCGGTATGAATATTCATACCGCATTTATGTTGCACATCACATTTCCTCATCCACATCATCCCTAAAACATCCTTCCTTATTCATTCCGCATATCTCCTAGAGTTGTTTTAACCCCGACGGCCCATCATGACATTAGGAGGCAGAGTGTAGTAGGTGGTGTTGGAGTGGTGATGGTTGCTCTGGCTCCTACGTCGTGATGGGCCAGTCGGGGCTAAAACAACTCTAGGAGATATACGGAATGAATAAGGAAGGATGTTTTAGGGATGATGTGGATGAGGAAATGTGATATGCAACATAAATGCGGTATGAATATTCATACCGCAATATGTTAAGTATAGGTTTTTGGTGTATGTCTTAGTTAAGATGTGTATGTCTTAGTTGGAGGTGAATGTCTTAGATTTGGTGTGTATGTCTCATGTCTTAAATTTGTGATTGAAATGTATAAGATGTGGGTGTCTGTGTATTATTTTTTTGTGATAGTGATACGTTATAGTGCTCATGTTATGTTATAGATGTTGGTGGAAGTGTTGTGGTATTTTTGTGTATGTCTTATTTTTGTGTGAATGTTTAAAAAATAAGTGTTTTCAGTGATCATAGTAGTTTTGAGATGCATGATCTTAGATTTTTGGTGATCTTGGTGATGAGTGTTGATAGATGACGGTAAACATGATATGGAATTGGTGATCGTGATTTTTGTGTGAATAATTATAAAAATGTGTGTTTTCTGTGATCTTGGTAGTGGGGTCATAAAATCTGGTAATCGTCTTGGATATAGTGTTCTTAGATAATGTAGGGTACAACAGGTTGAAACAAAGGTGGGTTGGGTGTGATGTTACCAACCACCAAGTAACACAATGGGAGTGTGACGTCACTGGAGGTGAGCTTGTCGGTCCTGTGAGGTGTGACATCGTGTGTTGGTGGTAGTGAGGTGAGTTCTCTTAGATATTGTCAAATATGATTTTTTTGTGTGTGAAATGTTTATAAAAATGAGTGTTTTCTGTGATATTAGTGATTTTTGAGATAAGTGAACATGGGTGATTGTAGTTGGTGGTTGTCTTAGATTATGTGTGTGTACAAGATATGTTTTCAGTTGATGGTGATCATGTACTAAGGGTTTGTGTATTAGGTTTGTGTTCATGCTTTTTTTTTATGCGCCAAATGGGGAGGGAGTTCTTGGTTATAGTGATTTGAGGGGATTTCTATAAAAAGGATGTTAGATGGTGATGTTAAACTTAGTTTCTGGTGATTTTGACGGTGATTTGGTAGTATTCAGTGGTGATTTGGTAGTAATCAGTAGTGTTTTGGGAGTATTCGGAGGTGTTTGATGGTGTTTTTTGAAGGTGTTCAAATGATGTGCAGAGTATTTTTTGAAGATGATCAGTGGTGTTCAGAGTTGGTTCAAAGTTAGTCAGTGTGTTAGATATGGTAATGTCTCATGTCATAAGTGTATGAGTTATTTTTTTTTTGTGCTAATGTTGTAAAGTCTGGAGAATGAGGGAGGAGTTTGGTGGATGAGATGTAATTTCGGTTAATGAAATGTGTAAGTGTGAATGAGAATGTGAATTGGTGGGTGAGTTAGAGAAGACAAAATGTTATGTGATCTTAGTAAAAGTATAGATAGTTTTAGTGATCTTCGTTATGATGATGTTTTAAGAGAATGTGTACAAAAAAAAATGTATGATCTTAGTGGTGGGGTTATAGAATTTGGCAAACGTCTTGATTGTGGTGATCTTAGATATTGGAGATATAACGGATATGTGTTTGTGTTAGTTTTGGTAAAATGTCTCATGTCATAAGTGTCTGAGTTAGTTTTTGTGTTAATGTTGTAAAGTCTGGAGACTGAGGGAGTAGTATGGTGGATGTGTTGTAATTTCAGTTAATGAAATGTATAAGTGTAGATAAATTAGAGATGATAAATCTTATTTGGAAGTAATCAAAATGATATTTTGGAAGTGCTTCAGTGTTGTTTGGAAATGTTCAAAGGTGTTTATGTGAGTATTCAAATGATTTATGAGAGTGTTCGAAGTAATCTTGGGGTTGTTCTGTAGTGAGATGATAAAGGTTGTGGATGAGAGATATTGAGAAAAGGTGGTCTCAAATGATGTATGAGAGTGTTTTGAAGGTGTTCAAAGTAAAGTGAGGTGTGTGTGTGTGTGTGTGTGTGTGTGTGTGTGTGTGTGTGTGTGTGTGTGTGTGTGTGTGTGTGTGTGTGTTAGGTGGTCATAGAGTTTTGTGAATATCTTCGTTACAGTAATTTTAGTGGATTTGAGATGGGTGATGAGATGCATTTGTGGATGTGAAATGTGATTTTTGTGTGTGTTCAGAAGAGGTGTGTTGGGAGATGGGTGAGTGGATGTGAAGAAATGCGGGTGAGATGGAGAGGGGTATGGGGAGGGTTGTATTAGAAATTTAAAGAAATATGGGGAGATTTTACTGAAAATATAGGTAATGTGTGAATATTTTAAAAAGAAATTATAGAATTGAAAAGTTATGATATATTGGAAAAGAATGGAGGGTGTTGAAACATGTCGCAATAGTTGGGTAGTGAGATTAGTTGATGCGAGTATAATATCAATTTATGTGGATACAAGGAGATGGGTATGGAGAGGATTTTATTAGAATTTTAGTAATGTAAAGAGGAATGTGTATTACATTTAAGATTCAGTAAAAAGAAGGGGAAAAATTGTGAATAAATTGGTAATTGATGAGGGTTGTGGGTAATGTAGTCGAACTAGAGATACCAAAAAAGATGATATAAGTGGGTTGTTTTTGTGACTTTTTCCTGAAGAAATTAGTTAAAACGAGAAAAAAAATTGTGGGTTGTGGGGTGTTGGTGGTAGTGGGTGTTGTTGTCGAACTAGTGATGTCGAAAAAGTGGTTATAAGTTGTGGGTTGTTGATGTGACTTTTTCTGATGAAATTAGATAAAACGATAAAAAAAAAATTGTGGGTTGTGGGTGTTGTGGGTGTTGTTATCGAACTAGAGATACCGAAAAAAGTGGTTATAAGTTGTGGGTAGTTGTTGTGGGGGTGTGGGTGATGTGGTATGTGGGTGTTGTGGGATGTGGGTGTTGTGGGTTGTGGGTGTTGTTGTCGAACTAGAGATGCTGAAAAGTGGTTATAAGTTGTGGGTTGTTGATGTGACTTTTTCTGATGAAATTAGTTAAAACGAGAAAAAATTGTGGGATGTGGGTGTTGTGGGATGTGGGTGTTGTGGGTGTTGTTGTCGAACTAGAGATACCGAAAAAGTGGTGGGATGTGGGTGTTGTGGATTGTGGGCGTTGTTGTCGAACTAGAGATGCTGAAAAGTGATTGTAAGTTGGTTGTTGTGACTTTTTCTGATGAAATTAGTTAAAACGAGAAAAAAATTGTGGGTTGTGGGTGTTGTGGGGTGTGGGTGATGTGGGATGTGGGTGTTGTTGTTGTCGAACTAGAGATACCGAAAAAGTGGTTATAAGTTGTGGGTTGTTGTGCCTTTTTCTGATGAAATTAGTTAAAACGAGAAAAAATTGTGGGTTGTGGGTGTTGTGGGATGTGGGTGTTGTTGTCGAACTAGAGTTGTTGAAAAGTGATTTTAAGTTGTGGGTTGTTGTGCCTTTTTCTGATGAAATTAGTTAAAACGAGAAAAAAAATTGTGGGTTGTGGGTGTTGTGGGGTGTGGGTGATGTGGGATGTGGGTGTTGTTGTTGTCGAACTAGAGATACCGAAAAAGTGGTTATAAGTTGTGGGTTGTTGTGCCTTTTTCTGATGAAATTAGTTAAAACGAGAAAAAATTGTGGGTTGTGGGTGTTGTGGGTTGTGGGTGTTGTGGGATGTGGGTGTTGTTGTCGAACTAGAGTTGTTGAAAAGTGATTATAAGTTGTGGGTTGTTGTGCCTTTTTCTGATGAAATTAGTTAAAACGAGAAAAAAATTGTGGGGTGTGGGTGATGTGGGTTGTGTGTGTTGTGGGGTGTGGGTGTTGTGGGATGTGGGTGTTGAGTTTTAGTAGTATTCAGTGGTGTATTTGGGAGTACTCAAATGGTGTTTTTGAGGTTATTCAAAGGTGTGATTATAAGTTGTGGGTTGTTGTGACTTTCTGATGAAATTAGTTAAAACGAGAAAAAATTGTGGTGTGGGTGATGTGGGTTGTGGGTGATGTGGGATGTGGGTGTTGTGGGTTGTGGGTGTTGTGGGATGTGGGTGTTGAGTTTTAGTAGTATTCAGTGGTGTATTTGGGAGTACTCAAATGGTGTTTTGAGGTTATTCAAAGGTGTTTTTGAAGGTGTTCAAATGATGTGCAAGAGTACTTATGAAGGTGTTCTGGGGAGTATTCAGAGGTGATTTGGGGGTGTTCGAGTGATGTTTTTGGAATATTTAAAGGTAACTGATGGTGTTTTTTGGTGATGTTTTTGTGATAATGTTGTGAAGTCTGGAGACTGAGGGAGGAGTTTTGGGGGATGAGTTGTAATTTAATGAAATGTGTAAGTGCAGATAAATTAGAGCTGTCAAATCTTATTTGGGAGTATTCAAAATGATATTTTGGAAGTGTTTCAGTGTTGGTTGGAAATGTTCAAAAGTATTTTTGTGAGTATTCAAATGATTTATGAGAGTGTTTTGAAGGTGTTCAAAGTAAAGTGAGGTGTGTGTGCGTATTAACTTCGTAATACGTAAAATTGTGACTAGTGAATTAATCGAAAAGTGGTTATAAGTGTTGTGGTGCCTTTTTCTGATGAAATAGTTAAAACGAGAAAAATGTCTAGACTTGTGTTGTATTTTGTGAAGAAATTGTGGATTGTTGTGGGTATTAACGAAAAAATGTGAAATTATTTGGGTTATCCTGGGTTAAGAGTGAAAATGTTTTCCCTATGTTGTATATGAAATGTGTAGAGGTAAGTCGACAAGATTCAGCCTGTGTGCGGGGGTCATCACGTGACGTCATTGACATAGGGGGAAGTCGACAAGATTCAGCTTGTATGTGTGAGGTCATCACGTGACGTCACTGACCGCCGAGTAAACACAGGTGGGGTGACGTCACACTTGTTCAGACCTGTAGTAAGAGAGAGCACCATGCCCCATAGGAGGAGTTCATTTGAATGCTTACCCCCAGAGGGGGGGGGGAATCCAAAAAAACTTGATCCGAGGAGATGGAGGAGAAAACCTTGATCCAAGGAGATGGAGTCTTGGTATTATAGAGAAAAATTTTGATCCAAGGAGATGGAGTCTTTGTATTATCGAGAAAAGCTTGATCCAAGGAGATGGAGTCTTTGTATTATCGAGGAAAAAAAAAATGGGGACGGGGGTGAAAGTGGGAGGGGGAACCTCAAAAATTTGATCCGAGGAAGTAGAGTCTTTGTATTATCGAGAGAAAAAAAATTGGGGTGAAAGTGGGAGTGCATTTTGAATGCTTATACCCAGAGGGGGGAATCCAAAAAACTTGATCCGAGGAGATGGAAAAGAAATACTTGGACATAGAGGGTAGAAGTGGATGGTGGGGGAAATCTTTGTATTATTGATATCGAGAAAACTTGATCCGAGGAGATGGAGACTTTGATTTCGAGAAAAAAAAATCGAAAAACTTTGGGGTGTGTTTGAAAGTGGGGGAGAGGGGGAACCTCAAAAATCTGATCCGAGGAGAGCACAAGAAAATTAAAAAAAAATTGAAAAAAATCGGAAAAAAATTCGGGGGCGCGGGGGCGATCCGGACGACGCTGACCAGTTTTACATATTCGGCACGACATAATATATATATATATATATTTATATATATATATATATATATATATATATATATATATATATATATATATATATGTCGTGCCGAATATGTAAATGATGTCATGTCTGAGGGCAATGTGTGGTGTGAATATAATGCAGAGAATTCGTAGTTTGGAAGTTAGGAGGAGGTGCGGGATTACCAAAACTGTTGTCCAGAGGGCTGAGGAAGGGTTGTTGAGGTGGTTCGGACATGTAGAGAGAATGGAGCGAAACAGAATGACTTCAAGAGTGTATCAGTCTGTAGTGGAAGGAAGGCGGGGTAGGGGGTCGGCCTAGGAAGGGTTGGAGGGAGGGGGTAAAGGAGGTTTTTGTGTGCGAGGGGCTGGTCAATTAGTAAGAACTCGTTTAAAATTAAGTCCTTTCTAAAATTTTCTCATATACGTTTAAAGATAATAAAAAAAAAAAAAAAAATTTATATATATATATATATATATATATATATATATATATATACATATATATATATATATATATATATATATATATATATATATATATATATATATATATATATATATATGTGTCGTGCCGAATATGTAAAACTGGTCAATTAGTAAGAACTCATTTAAAATTAAGTCCTTTCTAAAATTTTCTCATATACGTTTAAAGATATATTTCTTTCATTGATGTTAATATAAAAATTTTTAATTTTGCACTAAAAGAATCTTAGAAAACTTACCTAACCTTATTATAACAAGAACAATTTATTTTAGCCTTACCCAACTAAATATATTTTAGATTTGCTTACAATAATTTAATACTAAACAGACACAGTGAAATATAGGCAGAACTTGCGATCTTGGCTTAAATAGCAAGGTTCATCTTGCCATATAGGACAAGTAAAAATTTGTGTATGCAATAATTTCGCCAAAATCATTCTGAACCTAACGAAAAAATATATTTCACTGTGTTTGTTTAGTATTAAATTATTGTAAACAAATCTAAAATATATTTAGTTGGGTTAGGCTAAAATAAATTGTTCTTGTTATAATAAGGTTAGGTAAGTTTTCTAAGATTCTTTTGGAGCAAAATTAAAAAAATTTACATTAACATTAATGAAAAAATATATCATTAAACGTATAAGAGGAAATTTTAGAAAGGATTTAATTTTAAATGAGTTCTTGCTAATTGACCAGTTTTACATATTCGGCACGACATTATATATATATATATATATATATATATATATATATAGATATATATATATATATATATATATATATATATATATATATATAGTATCTGGCCACTGATGTGACAATCACTTTTAAAAGCAATTTAGTAGATTTTTTTTGTACTCTTTCAAAATGTCACTCGTAGGCTTTCTCAGCGGAACATATTTTATACAAACCTTTTTGCTTGTGTATTCAACTTAAGTTAGGGGTGGTAGTGAAGATCATATTAAAGGAAATGTTTGATAGCTCTTCGGATATTTTGTCCTAGTCAATTCTCTAGCTGGTGACATTAAATTTACAGAACGTACCTTCACTTTCGCTTTTTCTTACGTTCTCAGTGCATAGATTTATTTTTTTCTGGTAAAATGGGAAGCAGGTGTTAGGAGATTTGGCCATCCATCCCGTCTCACACACAGCTCGACACTGGTACTTTCGATTGAGTCGAAGGATTACTATTGTGCTACCAAGTAATTAACCACTTGCAATCGATAAGTTTTCAACCAATTTAACCGCAGAATAGTACACTATCCTCCACCTTCATCGCTCACTACAGGTCTAGTAGAGCAAATACGATCAACTTATTCCTCACTTACCTGAAACACTGTCTACAGCAAAACACATACCTGCAATAACAAAATAAAAATAAAAATTAATATACTTCTCTTTTAACATTATTATTTAACATAAACATCTAAAGGAAATGGGGAAAATATTTAGAAAAAAATATCAATTGTGTTACTTTTGTATGCCTGTACTGTTGGAATTCTCTCTTATGTACTAGCATGATCACACTTTAACAGCACATCAAAGTCCAAAAATCATTCACCATTACACCAACGTGAGACACTCACGCATGAATACTCAAGCCCTTACCTCTCAAAAAACTGGCCCACACATTCCAATATTTCCCGGGACGTCCCCCTGCGGCTTACACCACCTTTCATCCTTCCAGATATACTACATGCTCTTTCAATCCGTATATCTTTTTCCCTTTCAATAGACCCTCTTCCGCTCGTTGAACAGTTCATATCACCACAATGACTTGCAACTATTCTCGGCATAACATTCACATCACACATCGATCTCAGACACGGTATTTGCACTGTCTCCAGCCTCTTCATCTTTGTCCCATACAAAGACCGTGCATGACTTCCACACAGAATCGTCGATACCACTATACTCTTAATATTTTCCCTTCTATTATCCATTAAAAAGCTCCTTTCTTTCCACGGATTCATGAACACGACTGATAATTTCTTTCTTCTTGCTATTTTTGTAAAAAATCTCATCTTTCCCACACACCCAAGTATGTAAATACTATACGTTCGCTTCTTCCATGTATGTCGTGCCGAATAGGTAAAATTGGTAAATTACCAAGAACTCATTTAAAATTAAGTCCTTTCTGAAATTTTCTCTTATACTTTTGAAGATATTTTTTCATTTATGTTAACGTAAAAATTTAATAATTTTGTACCAAAAGAACCTTATTATAACAAGCGCAATTTAATTTAGCTTAAACCAACTAAATATATTTTAGATAAGTTTACAATAATTTAATAATAAACAAACACAATGAAATATATATATTTTTTTCGTTACGTTCAGAATGATTTTTGCGAAATTTTTGCATACACAAATTTTCGTTTCAATTATTTGGCAGCAAGAAATGTGTTGCTATTTACGCCAAAATCGCAGGTTTTACATATTCGACAGTAATATAAATATATATATCTATATATATATATATATATATATATATATATATATATATATATATATATATATATATATATATATATATATATTAGTAGGTTGGTAGACAGCAACCACCCAGGGAGGTACTACCGTTCTGCCAAGTGAGTGTAAAACGAGAGCCTGTAATTGTTTTACATGATGTAGGATTGCTGGTGTCTTTTGTCTGTCTCATAAATATGCAAAATTACAGGCACGTCTTGCTACTTCTACTTACACTTAGCTCACACTACACGTTTACTTATACACACCCATCTGAGTTTTCTTTGATTTTATCTTAGTTCTTGTTCTAATTACTTTTCCTTTTATATCCATGGGGAAGTGAAATAAGAATCTTTCCTCCGTAAGCCATGCGTGTTGTAAAAGTCAACTAAAATGCCGGGAACAATGGGCTAGTAACCCATTTTCCTGTAATAATTACTAAAATGAATAATAAGAAGAAAATTGTCAAAGTGGGAAGTCTGAATGTGCGTGGATGTTGTGCGAATGATAAGAAAGAGATAATTGTGGATGTTATGAATGAGAAGAAGCTGGATGTACTGGCTTTAAGTGAAACAAAGCTGAAGGGGGTGGGTGAGTTTCAGTGGAGAGGAATAAATGGGATGAGTTCAGGGGTTTCTAATAAAGTTAGAGCTAAAGAAGGAGTATCAATAATGTTGAAGGATAAGCTATGGCAGGAAAAGAGGGACTATAAATGTATTAATTCAAGGATTATGTGGAGTAAAATAAAGGTTGGATGTGAGAAGTGGGTTATAGTAAGCGTATATGCACCTGGGGAAGAGAGAAGAATAGAGGAGAGAGAGAGATTTTGGGAAGTTGAGTGAATGCGTGGGGAGTTTTGAACCAAGTGTGAGAGTACTTGTGGTTGTGGATTTCAATGTTAAAGTGGGTAAAAATGTTGTGGAGGGAGTAGTAGGTAAATTTGGGGTGCCAAGGGTAAATGAAAATGGGGAGCCTTTAATTGAGCTATGTGTAGAAAGAGGTTTGGTAATAAGTAATACATATTTTATGAAAAGAGTATAAATATACAAGGTATGATGTAGCACGTAATGAAAGTAGTTTGTTAGATAATGTATTGGTGGATAAAAGGTTGATGGGTAGGCTCCAGGATGTACGCATTTATAGAGGGGCAACTGATATATTGGATCATTATTTAGTTGTAGCTACAGTTAGAATAAGAGGTAGATGGGATTAGAGGAAAATGGCAACAACAAGTAAGAGGGAGGTGAAAGTATATAAACTAAGGGAGGAGGAAGTTCGGGTGAAATATAAGCAACTATTGGCAGAAAGGTGGGCTGGTGCAGGTATGAGTTGAGGGGGGGTTGAAGAGGGTTGGAATAGTTTTAAAAATGCAGTATTAGAATGTGGGGCAGAAGTTTGTGGTTATAGGAGGGTGGGTGCAGGAAGAAAGAGAAGTGATTGGTGGAATGTAAAGGGTGTGATAAAAGAGAAAAAGGTAGCTTGTGAGAGGTATTTACAAAGCAGAAGTATTATAAGAAGAGCAGAGTATATGGAGAGTAAAAGAAAGGTGAAGAGAGTGGTGAGAGAGTGCAAAAGGAGAGCAGATGAAAGAGTGGGAGAGGCACTGTCAAGAAATTTTAATGAAAATAAGAAAAAATTTTGGAATGAGTTAAACAAGTTAAGAAAGCCTAGGGAACGAATGGATTTGTCAGTTAAAAACAGAGTAGGGGAGTTAGTAGATGGGGAGATGGAGGAATTGGGTAGATGGTGAGAATATTTTTAGGAACTTTAAAATGTCGACGAAGAAAGGGAGGCAGTAATTTCAATCACTGGCCAGGGAGGTATAACATCTTTTAGGAATGAAGAGCAGGAAGTGAGTGTGGGGGAGGTGCGTGAGGCATTACTTAGAATGAAAGGGGGTAAAGCAGTTGGAACTGATGGGATCATGACAGAAATGTTAAAAGCAGGGGGGGACATAGTGCTGGAATGGTTGTTATTTTTGTTTAATAAATGTATGAAAGAGGGGAAGATACCTAGGTATTGGCGGAGAGCATGTATAGTTCCTTTATATAAAGGGAAGGGGGACAAAAGAGATTGCAAATATTATAGAGGAATAAGTTTACTGAGTGTACCAGGAAAAGTGTACGGTAGGGTTATTATTGAAAGAATTAGAGGTAAGACAGAATGTAGAATTGCGGATGAGCAAGGAGGTTTTAGAGTGGGTAGGGAATATGTAGATGAAGTGTTTACATTGAAACATATATGTGAGCAGTATTTAGATAAAGGTAGGGAAGTTTTTATTGCATTTATGGATTTAGAAAAGGCAAATGATAGAGTGTATAGGGAAGCAATGTGGCAGATGTTGCAAGTATATGGAATAGGTGGTAAGTTACTAATTGCTGTAAAGAGTTTTTATGAGGATAGTGAGGCTCAGGTTAGGGTGTGTAGAAGAGAAGGAGACTATTTCCCGGTAAAAGTATGTGTAATGTCACCATGGTTGTTTAATATATTTATAGATTGGGGTGTAAAAGAAGTAAATGCTAGGGTGTTCGGGAGAGGGATGACATTAAATTATAGGGAATTAAATACAAAATGCGAAGTGACACAGTTACTTTTTACTGATGATACTGTGCTTATGGGAGATTCAAAAGAAAAATTGCAAAGGTTAGTGGACAAATTTGGGAGTGTGTGTAAAGGTAGAAAGTTCAAAGTGAACATAGAAAAGAGTAAGGTGATGAGAGTATCAAATGATTTAGATAAAGAAAAATTGGATACCAAACTGGAGAGGAGGAGTATGGAAAAGGTGAATGTTTTCAGATATTTGGGAGTTGACATGTCAATGGATGTATTTATGAAGTATGAGGTTAATCATAGAACTGATGAAGGAAAAATGGTGAGTGGTGCATTGAGGTATATGTGGAGGCAAAAATTTTTTATCTGTGGAGGCAAACAAGGGAATGTATGAAGG
>NC_091320.1:28563309-28640809 GCF_038502225.1 Cherax quadricarinatus | reverse complement strand
CTAACCTTGTAAAATATACTGAACTACCTACTTAGCCACACCTACACACAAATACCTAGTACACCCCAAAAATCTACCCAGCTACACATCCAAACACGTTCGTAGCCACACCTACAAAAACGTACCCAGCCACATCTACAAACATGTACTTAACCTCATTTACAAGCACGTACCCAGCCAGCTTCACTTACAAACACGTACCCAACCACATCTATAAACACCTACTCAGCCACACCTAAAAATACGTACCAGCCACACTCGCCTTAGTACACAATGATGTTTCGTATAATACCAAACACCTCAAACCATGGGAATAATTTTAAATTTGAACAGCGTTAAAACAAATGCATATGAAACCTATAAAACATTTTCCAAAGTGCCTCCTTGCTCCGAACCCAACGTGAACCTGTTTCAAATGTTCACCATTTTCAACTTGCCTTTTTCCTTTCCGTTGATAATAAAAAAAATGAACAAGGTTGTGAGAAACGGCAATACAGATTATACTCAATATAATCCTAACACCAATGATCCTTGAAGATACAACGATGACGCACAACAGCATCAATGTTGAAAAATGGCACAAAATGCAAACACCTGGATCTTTTATTAGTAACGTTACGGCCCTTGGTCACTCCAAAAGTGACTCAGTGACCAAGATCCCAGGACCGAAATGTTTCCAATAAAATGCCTCTTTCCAACAACCTGTCGCTATCACAAACTGCTTTTACCAATAGCATAAATGTTACCTTGCGGTGTTTCAAGAAATTAGTTTACTCATCAGAGTAAACATTCACTTACTGTGACGAGGTACGCATTAAATACTGGAACAAGCAAATAAATACAAGCGAACGCAGTTCTGGTAGCAATAGCATCAACAGAGTAAATTAAACGGTGCAAAAAAGGGGAGTCAAACTCGGCAATAAAGTGAGAGCAATATCAGCTACCTCAAACTAACGATAACGCCATCATTGTCTGCAAAAGGTAAATCCAGCACAGAAATAACAGGAGACTGATGGGAGGGTGAAGGATCCGGAGATTGAAGGGAGGGTGAAGGATCCGGAGATTGATGGGAGGGTGAAGGATCCGGAGATTGATGGGAGCGTTAAGGATCAGGAGATTGATGGAGGCATGAAGGATCAGGAGATTGATGGGAGCATGAAGGATCAGGAGATTGATGGGAGCATGAAGGATCAGGAGATTGATGAGAGCATGAAGGATCAGGAGACTGATGGGAGCATGAAGGATCAGGAGATTGATGGGAGGGTGAAGGATCAGGAGACTAATGGGAAGGCGAAGGACCCGGAGATTGATGGGAGGGTGAAGGATCCGAAGACTGATGGGAGCGTGAAGGATCAGGAGATTGATGAGGGCATGAAGGATCAGGAGATTGATGGGAGCATGAAGGATCAGGAGATTGATGGGAGGGTGAAGGATCAGGAGATTGATGGGAGGGTGAAGGATCAGGAGATGGATGGGAACGTGGAGGATCAGGAGATTGATGGGAGCGTGAAGGATCAGGAGATTGATGGGAGCGTGAAGAATCAGGAGACTGATGGGAGCGTGGAGGATCAGGAGATTGATGGGAGCGTGGAGGATCAGGAGAGTGATGGGAGCGTGAAGAATCAGGAGACTGATGGGAGCGTGGAGGATCAGGAGATTGATGGGAGCGTGAAGGATCAGGAGATTGATGGGAGCGTGAAGGATCAGGAGATTGATGGGAGCGTGAAGGATCAGGAGATTGATGGGAGCGTGAAGGATCAGGAGAGTGATGGGAGCGTGAAGGATCAAGAGTGATGGGAATGTGAAGGATCAGGAGATGGATGGAAGGACGAAGAACCAAGAGATGGAAGGGAAAAGGGCCAGAAGAGGACGGTGAGGAAGTGTCAAGGGTTGATGGAACGGAGGAACCAGAGAGAGTAATAGAGACAAGTTTGTGCAGGTCACAAACCTGCCCTGGGTCTCCTGGCAGTAAACACACACGTACGTGGGTGTTGGGCAACTGCTGCGACATTCTGTTCAGTAGTGTACTATAACTAGCGCTACAATCTGTAATAAATTAGGATAGAACAGACTGAAGGATTAGTCAAGAACAGTTGGACGGAAATGAGAATTAAGTACATATGAACCGAAGTGCCAAGTATCACGAGTATATATATGAACCGCAATGAAGAGTTGAATGTGGACTGATGATATATGTATCAAGGTAAAGTGAAATATAATGAAAAAGGCTACAGGAAGGTGGACTACATGGAACTGGATAACGGGAAGTGACTCAGTATGAGAGTACACAATATGCGGTTTTGAATACCATAAACTCCACATTGTGTCTAGTTCACAAAAGGGAAGATGGCCTAATGAAATTCAGATCAGAGTTATAGACCAAAGTGAGGTGACGGATAAGGAGATGAACCAAGGGAAGTGGAAGAAGGGAAAATATGGTACAAGAGTGAGTGAAGGGGTGTGGTATCCCACAGGGAAGCCAGGAGAACCTGCTCACAGATCACAGCCAAACAATTCATCTTGAGATGAGATCAAACTCCACATGAAACGAATTACACCCTGGTGTGTGTGTGTGTGTGTGTGTGTGTACTCGCCTAGTTGTATGTTTGCAGTAGGGAAGTTGAGTGCTAGCTCTTGGGCCCTGTACCAGCAATTCCATCACCTGATGTGGCATACCCCAGTGCCCAGTATGTGGGTATTATGATTCTACTTCTGAATACAGGTACTGAGTTGAGCTTACGACATTCTCCCTTAAAGTATTCCATTTATTCAATGCTCTCGCACCAAAAACACTCTCACTGCTATCATTTTTCATCACAAAACCTTTTAGTTTACATTTATGAGTCGTCGTTCTCGTTCCTATCTAAAACAGTCTGTCAATTTTGTCCAAGTCTGTGAGACCCGTCTAAACTGTAGTGTCTTCTCTGCTACTCCAGTCTCTAATAATGTAAAGTCCAGCTATACTATCTGCTTAGCCATAAATTCAACCTTGTAGATTTGTAATTATTTTTATTATAATTTATAGATCATTGTACATTATAATTATTTTTATATTTGAAAGTTCTAAATTCGTAGACTATTCAGAGTCTGGGCAATGAGAGGCTTAGCAAAAGTTGAAGATATTAGGTTAATGTTCTCAGTAGGGAATCTGTGCCGGCGGCTGCAGCCTTCCCAACCTCGTAGCTGGTGACGCTGTGTATGTGTGGTGGTGGTGAAGTGTGTGGTGGTGGTGTAGTGTGTGGTGGTGGTGTAGTGTATGTGGTAGTGGTGGTGTAGTGTGTGGTGGTGGTGTAGTGTGTGGTGGTGGTGTAGTGTATGTGGTAGTGGTGGTTTAGTGTGTGGTGGTGGTGGTGAAGTGTGTGTGGTGGCGATGGTGTAGTGTGTGTGGTGGAGATGGTGGTGTAGTGTGTGTGGTGGTGATGGTAGTGTAGGGTGTGTGGTGGTGTAGTGTGTGTGGTAGTGATGGTGGTGTAGTGTGTGTGGTAGTGATGGTGGTGTAGTGTGTGTGGTGGTGAAGCTGTGTGGTGGTGGTGGTGTAATGTGTGTGGTGATAGTGGTGTAATGTGTATGGTGATAGTGGTGTAATGTGTGTGGTGGCGGAGATAAAGCTGTGTGGTGGTGGGGGTGGTGATGTAATGTGTGTGGTGGTGGTGTAATGTGTGTGGTGGTGGTGTAGTGTGCGTGGTTGTGGGGAAGCTGTGTAGTGGTAGTTGTGGTGGTGACGCTGTGTAGTGGTGATTGTGGTGGTGTACCGGGTGTGGTGTTGGCGGCGTAGCGTGTGTAGTGACGGCTGTGTAGCGTGTGTGGTGGTGGCGGCGTAGCGTGTGTGGTAGCGGCGGCGTAGTGTATGTAGTGGCGGCGGTGTAGCGTGTAGTGACGGTGGTGTAGCTTGTGTGGTGGCGGCGGTGTAGCGTGTGGTGAAGGCGGCGTAGTGTGTGTGGTGACGGCGATGTAGCGTGTGTGGTGACGGCTGCGTAGCGTATGTGGTGACGGCGGTGTAGCCTGTGCGGTTACGGCGGTGTAGCGTGTGTGGTGACGGCGGTGTAGCCTGTGCGGTGACGGCGGTGTAGTGTGTGTGGTGGCGGCGGTGAAGCGTGTGTGGTGACGGCGGTGTAGTGTGTGTGATGGCAGTGGTGTACCGTGTGTGGTGACGGCGGTGCAGCGTGTGTGGTGACGGCGGTGTAGTGTGTGTGGTGGCAGTGTAGCGTGTGTGGTGACGGCGGTGCAGCGTGTGTGGTGACGGCGGTGTAGTGTGTGTGGTGGCAGTGGTGTAGCGTGTGTGGTGACGGCGGTGCAGCGTGTGTGGTGACGGCGGTGCAGCGTGTGTGGTGACGGCGGTGAAGTGTGTGTGGTGGCAGTGGTGTAATGTGTGTGGTGGCGGCGGTGTAGCGTGTGTCGTGGCGGCGGTGCAGTGTGTGGTGACGGCGGTGTAGCGTGTGTGGTGACCGCGGTGCAGCGTGTGTGGTGGCAGTGGTGTAGTGTGTGGTGACGGCGGTGCAGCGTGTGTGGTGACGGCGGTGTAGTGTGTGTGGTGGCGGCGGTGCAGCGTGTGTGGTGGCGGCGGTGCAGCGTGTGTGGTGACGGCGGTGTAGTGTGTGTGGTGACAGCGGTGCAGCGTGTGTGGTGACGGCGGTGTAGTGTGGTGACGGCGGTGCAGCGTGTGTGGTGACGGCGGTGCAGCGTGTGTGGTGACGGCGGTGTAGTGTGGTGACGGCGGTGTAGCGTGTGTGGTGACGGCGATGTAGCCTGTGCGGTTACGGCGGTGTAGCGTGTGCGGTGACGGCGGTGTAGCCTGTGCGGTGACGGCGTAGCGTGTGGTGACGGCGGTGTAGCGTGTGTGGTGACGGCGGTGTAGTGTGTGTGGTGGCGGCGGTGTAGCGTGTGTGGTGACGGCGGTGTAGTGTGTGTGGTGAGAGTGGTGTAACGTGTGTGGTGACGGCGGTGCAGCGTGCGTGGTGACGGCGGTGTAGTGTGTGTGGTGGCAGTGGTGTAGCGTGTGTGGTGACGGCGGTGCAGCGTGTGGTGACGGCGGTGAAGTGTGTGTGGTGGCAGTGGTGTAGTGTGTGTGGTGGCGGCGGTGTAGCGTGTGTGGTGGCGGCGGTGCAGTGTGTGGTGATGGCGGTGTAGCGTGTGTGGTGACCGCGGTGCAGTGTGTGTGGTGGCAGTGGTGTAGTGTGTGGTGACGGCTGTGCAGCATGTGTGGTGACGGCGGTGTAGTGTGTGTGGTGGCGGCGGTGCAGCGTGTGTGGTGGCGGCGGTGCAGCGTGTGTGGTGACGGCGGTGCAGTGTGTGTGGTGACGGCGGTGCAGCGTGTGTGGTGACGGCGGTGTAGTGTGTGGTGACGGCGGTGCAGCGTGTGTGGTGACGGCGGTGTAGTGTGTGGTGACGGCGGTGCAGCGTGTGTGGTGACGGCGGTGCAGCGTGTGTGGTGACGGCGGTGTAGTGTGGTGACGGCGGTGTAGTGTGTGTGGTGGCAGTGGTGTAGCGTGTGTGGTGGCAGTGGTGTAGTGTGTGTGGTGGCAGTGGTGTAGCGTGTGGGGTGGCAGTGGTGTAGCGTGTGTGGTGGCAGTGGTGTAGCGTGTGTGGTGGCAGTGGTGTAGCGTGTGTGGTGGCAGTGGTGTAGCGTGTGTGGTGGCAGTGGTGTAGCGTGTGTGGTGACGGCGGTGCAGCGTGTGTGGTGGCAGTGGTGTAGTGTGTGGGGTGGCAGTGGTGTAGCGTGTGTGGTGGCAGTGGTGTAGCGTGTGTGGTGGCAGTGATGTAGCGTGTGTGGTGGCAGTGGTGTAGCGTGTGTGGTGGCAGTGGTGTAGCGTGTGTGGTGGCAGTGGTGTAGCGTGTGTGGTGGCAGTGGTGTAGCGTGTGTGGTGACGGCGGTGCAGCGTGTGTGGTGACGGCGGTGCAGCGTGTGTGGTGACGGCGGTGCAGCGTGTGTGGTGGCAGTGGTGTAGTGTGTGTGGTGGCAGTGGTGTAGCGTGTGTGGTGGCAGTGGTGTAGCGTGTGTGGTGGCAGTGGTGTAGCGTGTGTGGTGGCAGTGGTGTAGCGTGTGTGGTGGCAGTGGTGTAGCGTGTGTGGTGGCAGTGGTGTAGCGTGTGTGGTGGCAGTGGTGTAGTGTGTGTGGTGGCAGTGGTGTAGCGGGTGTGGTGGCAGTGGTGTAGCGTGTGTGGTGGCAGTGGTGTAGCGTGTGTGGTGGCAGTGGTGTAGCGTGTGTGGTGGCGGCGGTAATAAGATAAGGGGAACCTAAATAACAACGTTGGGTTCTCGCTAATTAACTTCTTCGCTGAGGAATATGCTAATCGACTACGACCTCAAGTTCAGTTCAGTGAACAGTCGCAGACACAGTTACATACCAAAACCCGGACTTCCAACTGAGCACAGTAAACGTTCCCTTGCTGAGCCTTGTTAACTTCATCTGTAGTCAAACACAGTGTGTTTGTTTTACATAGTTAACTGTACTAACGCTTGTTAAACGAAATGCATGCAGTTCAGTCAATAGATGTATAATGCTGGCCAGGCGAGACTCTTGCGGCTCTCGGCTATTTTAAGACCCTTCAAATTCTTTAAGCACGTATGTTGCAGCCTATGACGACCTTTTGACCTTTCACGTCCTTTAAAGTAAACTGCTGCAGCCCTAGGCTACCTTAAAACCTTTTAATTACTTTGCAGTGGTAACTTTTCCCGCCTTTTTTTAAACGAGCAAGTCCCAGTCACCCACATTTATTAAGGGCTAATTAAACATGTCTCCGGATTGTGCGAACCACACAATAATAATGGTTTACAATCCAAAAATACGAAAATACACTTAGTACAGTAATGACATCCGAACTGTCATCTCCATATAAGAACAATTGCATATAAGACTCACGAAATCGTAATGACACGATTGCAAGCAAACCATACCACTGGCGGGGATAAAACCCGCGATCAGAGAGTCTCAAAACTCCAGACCGTCGCGTTAGCCACGGTCTGGAGTTTTGAGACTTTCTGATCGCGGGTTCTATCCCCGCCCGTGGTATGGTTTAATTGCATGTAAGTTATAACCATAATTTTTAAAGGGGTGGACCGGTAAGCCAAGCTCCACTTGTGGGTCATCGTATGACTAAGACCCGCGTCATTAATCCCTTGTCCTGTTTTCTGACAAATCTTACCTAACCTAACTGCATATACAGGATAATACACATTATAATTTCACCACTCTTAGATTACCAACACCTAGATTATCGGAACTCTATACAGTGAAAATCTTTAATTAGGCCAGCCTTTTACTGTCGGGGATGGAGATAATTCCAGTGAGACATGTGTGTACCTTAATTAGCTGCTTCATAAACAAAAAAATATGATCGGCAGTAACTCAATTACAAATTACGTTATCCATAGTCTGATGTAGCCCATACTTTAATCTAGTCGATTATGGCCAATAACCAGATAAACAGACATATAATAGCCTTCCGGTGCGCTCTTTGTATCGTTATCCATCAAAGTTCTCATAGTGGTTGGCTATCGAGCCCTGGATTACCGGTACCACTCAGCTACCATTAGCCTCCACTTATCTGTGTGATCTTGCCTACACCACCGAGAACGCCGGGAGGCCATCAAGGATACCTTCTGACTAATGGGTCTTCCCGTAACAAGAAATACGCCACAGCCATTAGATTCATATGGTCGAGAACCTACTGGGAATATTCTCTTTCCTCCAGCCTAATGAGTGTGGTTTAGCGCTGGGAAAGTTGTGACCAAGAAAGGCTACCACAACTTGACGTTTGTGGTCATTAAGATTTCATCATTCATCTTTACAGGATAGTGGTAGTTTGGTATGACGACAGTTCCTTACTGACAATAATTCTTGCAGTGCGCCACTGACAGCCTCGCCATGCTGAAAATGTTCACTGGTTCGTTATTATTTTCGTAATATAATTCTAATAATATAATTTTAATCATTATTTAGGAAGAAGATTACTCTGCAGCAGTGTAAGTTTCTTTGTTCGTCTTCCTTGCCATGTCTAGACGTCTATCAAACACATACTTGTAGCTGAGACCACTGGTGTCTGGGTGTCAATTAGGAGCGGGTGACACGGCCACATGTCACTGTTCTATCGTCCGTCATGTATAACGTCCAGGACCAGAGCGTGCTGTGGACATATCACTCCACTATACTTGTTTGACAGCCATTCCTTAATAGTTTTAGCATTTATGTACATATATACTGGTGACCGGCGTTGGTAATTCTTTTAGTACCGTAGCCCGGTCTCAGGCTATGTTTCACAGGTGATCGCCTGATCAATCACATCATTGTTACTTGTAACCGGAAAGCTCACATAACCATTATAACCTGGAGGTTCCGCCTTTTTCTGCAGGAATTTATCCAGTTTCCTTTTGTAAATTCCTACGTTTAAATCGTATACAATACTGACAAGTAGATAATTGTATGATATTAAAAATTGAATGCACTTATCATCTTGTCGGTATTGTACACGATTTTTAATATCATATAATTATCAACTTGTTAGTATTGTATAGACAAAATGGCACCTACATATTCCAACTACAATCACTATCTTTTTCAAAGTGACACCAGTGCTGAAAGTTGATATCCGATCAGAAGAGGCTTTCTCAAGTTATCGCACGGATTCCTTAAGCCAGGAATGATCTAAATACAATAGACCAGAGGACACAACTGAGCGTTCCAATAGTTGCATGAACCCTCAACTAGTTACAGTAAACCAACGCAGAAATTTTAAAGCCTGTTGGACACGGCATTCAAGTTACAATCAAAAACATTGAAGGAGAAAAAATATAATTCTATTAAGCACCTGCTAAGTTTTCCCTCAACATTGAATATTAAAAGACTTGACGATGTGCAACAATGAACGGTCGACCTTGACAACACGTGCGGCAGATATTCTTCTCACCACATTCTTCCCTCAGCGAAGATTCTTCTCGCCTCGTCCACAGACTCCAGCTGGCTGCTGCGCAAGCAGCTGGTTTTCTTAACGTACCATGAAAAAACGTGGAGGGAAATTATAAATATAAACACAAACAAAGAATCCGCGATGCATGTCCACGAAGACAACGATAAGAATCGATATACTGGAAATACCAGTGAGAGGAAAGCATCCAGCTGAGTGAGACCGGGGGGAGAGGGGGACGAGGAACCTCCAGCGTATGTACCGGGTCCAGCTGGAGGCGGTGACGACGCGTCTATGTAAATGTTACATAACAGAAGTGGGTGGAGTACGCGGCCCTGCGGTAGTGTTCCCGCAGCGCTGCCACGTCTCCTACCCCACCCCCACCAGCAGCATAAACAGCAGCAGGAGGTCGTCTCCAGATGAAAGTAGAGGAGAGTGGGAAGGCAGAGACATGGCCAGAGAATAAAGGAAGGAAGCAGAAATAAAAAAAGGGTAACAGACTAAAAGAAAGGAGGTAGAGGAAAGAAATGGGAGCACATGGAGTGAGGAAAGATGAAAGATAAATATCAAAGTTATAGAAGAAAAAGGCAAACCAAAGATACTAGAGAAATTTAAGGAGACACCAAAGGAGCAGAACGGAAAGATTGGAGGATGCAAGGAAAGGAGCAAAAGTGAAGGGAAGATAGATGGAGCAGACGGAACAAAAAAAAAAGTAATGCCAGAGTAAAGACAGGGCACAAGAATTATAAGAAAAGGCTCAAAATACACGAGGAGGATAAAGATGGGGAAGCGAAAGAGTTAGAATCATGGGGCAAGAAAGTTAGAACCAAGGCATAGGAAACAGAATCAAGGGAGGAAAGAGTTAAAACCAAGGGGTTGGATTCAAGGAACAGGAAAGTTAGAATCAAGGAACAGGAAAGTTGGAATCAAGGAACAGGAAAGTTAGAACCAAGGAATATGAAAGAGTTTGAACCAAGAAAAGTAAAGCAGAGAAATGAGTATGAATTTAAAATAAGTGAGGTACTAAGGCAACAATCCTTCACTTTCCCAACATTAACAAATAACAACAACATGCATGAGAGATCATGTCATTCACCTCGTTTTAATTACATGTCAATGATCCTCAATTATATTATTGAACTTTCCAAGGAGTTGTTTTTTTTTTGTTTTGTAAAGGGTGACTGTTCTCTCATACTAATTTTATCTCTCTTGCTCTCACTCACTCTCACATACGCGCGCGCACACACAAATAGGTGAGTACACACAAAAGCACAAACATAAGACACACGTACACAAATATACAAACAGAAGCATACACGCAAAACACACACATACACACACACACACACACACACACACACACACACACACACACACACACACACACACACACACACACAAACACACAAACACACACTTTTCACTCGCCTAGAAGTTTTGTATACAAATAAAAGATAATATTCATCATCTTCCTCCAAGAGTGATGGACTGATTACATCAACTACCTCTACACTTTATCTTCGTCTTCCACCAGTGCTACTGTCTCTGTATTCGACTGTCTCTGTATTCTCTGTATTCTTTATGGACGACACGTCTCGCCTGTAGCGCAGGCGAGACGTGTCGTCCATAAAGATTCCTAGTATTGCTCATGCGTCTCTCTCTCTTCAACTTGTCAGTATTATATACCATGTGTAACAAGATAATATTTAAACCAGGAGGTAAGGAAGTTGAACAATAATTTCCTTTCAATATAATAAATAATACAAAATTGCACCTTAAAATAAATAACATTTTAATGTATTAAATGCATATTTTTTATTAAATATTAATACTAAAAATCAAGACAGGTCGATAAACTTGAGTAAAAAGTAGTAATGGTTTTCACAATTGACATGCGTGCCCTATTTTTAACTACAGGTAATGTCCTGACATATCTTCACTCCAGCAGTGTGTGTGAGTGTGGAGTATACCTCATTAAGTTGGTACTTAATGGTGCTGATTTTTAGTGTTATACATTAATAGAATAACAATACGGACAAGCTGATGAATAACATGTGTAAAACTTGGGTATCTTTACTACCGAAATGATTCGCCTGTACATCATGCATTTTCATTTGAATACAGAAGCGACTTATATACTGGACAGAGTGGAACACATTTTGTTTGTTAGTCCTCTTTTTTTCCAGAAGCGTTCCCGAATGGTACAGTGTGCAGCCCTTCTTACACTAACTTGAAACTTACAATACTTAAGATCGTTCATAAAACAAGCTTTCTGTTGTATTAAGCAATGTAGCTTCCTGTAGAAGTTTGTGAAAATATGTTTTTTATTTGTTCGAGAAATACTGGTATTCATATTTGTGTGATGCTCAAAGAGCAAATAAGATGAACCACCATCTCAGTACAGATTTCTTCCTAAAAGCAGGATGCTGTGCTCCACAGCCTCTTGCTAGACAATTTATGAGACCTATTTTTTTAAATCCATTCTCTATTCAAATATGGCATGTGGATACCTTAGAGTTTTGCAGTGACGTAAATAATTCGTAATCGTATAGTGACAGATTTTTTATTTTTCTTCTTTTTTTTTTTTTAATACAGAACATAAAACGTTAAGAATGAAGGAGCTTCAGTATATATTTAGTTGGGTTAGGCTAAAATAAAGTGTTCTTGTTATAATAAGGTTAGGTAAGTTTTATAAGCTCCTTTTGGTGCAAAATTAAAATTTTTTACATTAACATTAATCAAAAAATATATCTTTAAACTCATAAGAGAAAATTTTAGAAAGGACTTAATTTTAAATAAGTTCTTGCTAATTGACCAGTTTTACATATTCTGCACGACATTACATATATATATATATATATATATATATATATATATATATATATATATATATATATATATATATATGTGTGTGTGTGTGTATATATGTGCAATAAGATCACAGTAAGCAGGTGATTTCAGAATATGCAAAACAACCACTCTGAAAGAATAGAGAAATTCCAAGCGCTTTCGTGACTACTCACATTGATAATGTGATCTTATTATATATATATATATATATATATATATATATATATATATATATATATATATATATATATATATACACACACACACACACACATATATATATATATATATATATATATATATATATATATACTTTTTAAAGGAAACAGAAGATACCGTTATTGTAAATAATATTGGGAATGGAGACCGAGGATACCTGTATTGTGAGGCATAGTGAGACAGGAGACCGAGGATACCTGAATTGTGAGTTATACTGTTATATGACAGTGATACCTATATTGTGAGGTGTACCGGGACAGGAGATCGGTATACCTGTACTGAGGTATACCTGGATAGGAGACCTGGGATATCTGCTTTATAAGGTATATATCGTTATAAGAGACAGGGATAATAAGGTTACAAGGGATACAAGGTTATACTGGAATAGGAGATAGGGCTACTTATACAGTGAGATATACTGTCATAAGAGACCGAGATATCTGCATTACCAGGTATGCCGGGGATACCTTTAATGTGAAGTATACTAGTTATATTATTAATGGCATACAATACCGACAAGTTGATAAGTAAGAGACATGTGCATACTTAGGTATCTTCACTGATGAAACGTCTCGCCCGCAGAGGTGATAAGAACACTGGAGAGAGCAGAAGTGAAAAGGAAATTTTGAGATAATAAGTCCATCAGCCTTGTAAGAAGATGGCCAGTCTTTTAGCCTAAAACAAGAGGCATGAGGCCACAGACATACAATTGAACCGGAAGTGAGATTTAGCAGCTTGGAGATGACAGTCACAGCTGCTAAACAGTTGTTAGCAAAACAGGTGTTCAAGACATCTCTCTGACGTCTTCAAGTCGCTACACCTCACTTCCGGTCCCAGTATACAAGACCATCGTCAATCATCTTCTTTACATTTATCAAGGCTGAGGGAGTGAACACCTCCTATTAAGACTGAAGGAAATATCACCTCAAATTACATCTTTACGTTTTCCTCCGCCTCCGGTATTTAAGAACATAAGAAAGAAGGAACACTGCAACAGGCCTACTGACCTATGCAGAGCAGGTCCATGTCCCCACCCCGGATTAGCCCAATGACCCACCCAGTCTGGTCACCTCTGCTCAAGGAAGGAGCACGGCACCAGACCCAGCAGCACAAGCTAATCAAGTCCAACTCACACCCACTCATGTATTTATCTAACCTATTTTTAAAACTACACAACGTTTTAGCCTCAATGACTGTACTCGGGAGTTTGTTCCACTCATTCACGACTTTATTACCAAACCAGTGCTTTCCTATATCCTTCCTGAATCTGAATTTTTCCAACTTGAAACCATTGCTGCGAGTCCTGTCTTGGCTGGAAATTTTCAGCACGCTATTTACATCCCCTTTATTTATTCCTGTTTTCCATTTATACACCTCGATCATATCCCCCCTAATTCTACGCCTTTCGAGAGAGTGCAGATTCAGGGCCCTCAGTCTATCCTCATAGGGAAGATTTCTGATACATGAGATCATCTTTGTCATCCTCCTCTGTACGTTTTCCAGAGCATTTATGTCCATTCTGTAATACGGTGACCAGAACTGAGCAGCATAGTCTAAATGAGGCCTAACCAAGGATATATAGAGTTGAAGAACAACCTGAGGACTTCTATTATTTATACTTCTGGATATGAAGCCAAGAATTCTGTTAGTTTTATTGCGAATACTAATGCACTGTTGTCTTGGTTTTAGATTACTGCTAACCAGAACTCCTAAATCCTTTTCGCAATCAGTAGTATTAAGATCTACATTATTTAGTTTATATGTGGCATGGTTATTTACCTGTCCAACATTTAGAACTTTGCATTTGTCAATATTAAACTGCATCTGCCACTTCTCCGACCATTGCATCTGTCTATTCAAATCATCCTGGAGTGCTCTAGTGTCCTCATTAGAATGAATTGGACGGCCTATTTTGGTGTTATCAGCAAATTTGCTTATGTTGCTATTTATTCCGTCATCTATGTCGTTTATGTAAATTGTGAATAACAACTGAGCCCTGAGGAACACCGCTTGTGACGTGCCCCCATTCTGATTTCTTCTCATTTATGCAAACTCTCTACTGCCTATTTGTCAGCCATGCCTCTATCCAGAAAAAAAATTCTCCTCCTATTCCGTGTGCCTTAAGTTTCCTCAATAGCCTCTGGTGTGGAACTCTATCGAAAGCCTTACTGAAGTCCATATACTCAATATCATATTCATTACCATGATCTACCTCCTCAAACACCTTAGTGAAAAAAGTTAGTAAATTCCTAAGACAGGAACGCCCCTTTGTAAAACCGTGTTGACATTCATTAATCAATCTGTCCCTATCAAGATGGCTACGAATTGCTTCGGCAATTATTGATTCCATAAATTTTCCCACTAGGGAGGTAAGGCTTATTGGTCTATAGTTCGAAGCCAAGGACCTGTCACTTACCTTGTAAATAGGTATTACATTAGCCATTTTCCACTCATCAGGCACTATGCCAGTTTGTAGTGATATGTTAAAAAGATTAGCCAAAGGCATGCTAAGCTCCTCTTTACATTCCTTTAACACCCTTGCAAACAGTTCATCAGGGTCTGGGGATTTGTTAGGTTTTAGTTTCTCTATTTGTCTGAGGACCATGTCACTAGTTACTGCAATCGTACATAGTTTATTATCCTGTTCTACATAATCTATTATTTCAGGAATATCGCTAGTATTTTCCTGGGTGAAAACTGAGTGGAAGTAGGTATTTAGAATTTCACACATATCCTTATCACTGTCAGTGATCTGACCAGAGTTACTCTTAAGTGGGCCAATCTTGTCCCTAATCTTACTTCTGTATACCTGAAAGAACCCTTTTGGGTTAGTCTTTGAATTCCTTGCGACCTTAGCCTCATAATCCCTTTTTGCTCTTCTTATTCCTTTCTTTATTTATCTCTTTAATTGAATATATTGATTTTTTTAACTGCCCACCCCCTCTTTTGATACGCCTATATATGCCTCTATTGACCAATGAGATGTTTTAATCTATTGTTTATCCATTTGGGATCATTTTTGTTAGATCTAATTTCCCTACTCGGAACAAAAGTTGTCTGGGTAGCTAGAACTATGCTCTGAAAAACGTCATATTGTCAACCAAGATCACCTACCTGACCCATAGTTAGGACATCCCAATTTAGCCCACCCAGGTAATTTTTCAGTCCCATGAAGTCGGCCAAGCGAAAATCTGGGACAGAGATTTGATTGTAGTTATCTGGGTAATTCCATGATATATTGAAACTAAGTGATTTGTGATCACTTTCCCCAAGCTCATCATTAACCTCAAGATTATTAATTAGTGAATATTTGTTGGCAAAAACCAAGTCAAGCAGATTGTTTCCTTTAGCTGGTTCCGTCACAGCCTGCTCTAAAAAGCAATCCTGAACCGTATCAAGAAAGTCACAAAACTCAAGATTTCCTGTCATATTGTTCCAATCAATTTGTCTAAAGTTAAAATCTCCCATTATCAGAACATTTTCATATCTAGATGCCTTATGAATTTCGTCCCATAAGAGCTTACTGCACTCCCTATCAAGGTTTGGGGGCCTATAAATCACACCCAAAATTAAATTGTCACGTCCCTCGAGAAACTGTGCCGAACAGATTCTGTGTTCGATGTTTCTAATCTTATATCATGTCTAAGACAACAATTTAAATTTTCTCTGACATACATTGCCACTCCGCCACCCTTCCTGTTGACCCTATCAGTGTGGAATACATAGAGAAGGCATTTCTCTTTCAGGTTGAACCAGGTCTCTGTTATACCAATAATATCTATATTACCTACACTTGCAAGTAATCTTAGCTCATCTATCTTATTTCTTAGACTCCTACTATTTGTATAATAAACCTTAAGGGAGCTAGTCACTCGTTGCCCTCTACTATCTCTCTTTGTTGATCAATTGATTTGCCATTACTAGCAACTTTATTTTGAATATTGTCTTTTAAACATATCCCTGAGGTATCCCGGTAATAACTGCTGTTTTTAACCCGAATGCTGCAGCCTAATTGTTTCCCACAAACACCCATACCTCTATAATCTATCAGTTTAAATTCCTAGACAAGTCATCAATTACCCTCTCAATTGAATTGGCTAATGCAACCACTCCATCCCCAGAGAGATGAACCCCATCCCTTGCATACATATCACGTTTGCCAAAGAATAGGTCCCAGTTATCAATGAATGGGATTGCAGGTTCCTTGCAGTACCTGTCTAGCCAGCAATTTATACCAACTGCCCTAGACATCCATTCATTGCCCACTTCCTTTCTAGGCAAGATGTTACATATGACTGGGATCTCTCCCTTAGACCTAACTACTTCTATGGCTGACCTGTACTTATCCAGCAGCTCCTCTCTCCTGCCCTTCCCAATGTCATTACCCCCAGCATTAAGACAGATAATGGGCTTGTTCCCATTACCTGCCATAATATTATCCAACCTGCTGACTGTCACCAACACCAGCTCCAGGAAGGCACACTCTCTGTCTGACCTTTATGTCTCTGTTACAAAATGCACGGTCCATATATCTTACCTGAGAATCGAGTACTATTAAAATATTCTTACCGTGATTAGCAGGGGAATCAGTGGTACCTTCAACCTCACTAACCAATGAAGTACACTCGTCTTGGAGAACACAGAATCGATTTCCTACCTTCACATCTTCTCTATTAACTCTCCTCATCTTCCTTCTTCCTGAACTGTGAACCACTTGCCACTTAAAGCGGCTGCCACTATCACTGCTGGTGACCATTTCCTTACCAGCTAAATCCTTCTCACACTCGCTCCCAAACTCATCTATGCGAAGCTTCAGCCTCCTATTTTCTTCCTGAAGAAGTAGAATCTCCTTCAACACTTGAACCTGAGATTCTAAAACACTACAACAAGCCATGGTGCTTGGTAACAGCCCACGCTAACTCCCAAGAGCTTAGGCAGGTATGACCGCAGGTGACCACTGACCTCTGTATTAGATATAAAAAGCCACTGGTTGTGGAAACATCTCTACAGTAAATATATCCACATGTTGCACGTGTTATTTATCTACTTGTCGGCTGTGTTTATAATTAATAGTAGAGACAATTGAAGAAATGGAGAATTTAAAGTGAAGTGAGACTGAACACTTCAAAATTACCTCTTCATTTTTATCAAGGTTGAGAGACTAAACACCTCACATTATGCACTTCAACTGTCTCCTCTACATAACACACCTCTGTATTCAACTGATAAAGCCTGCTGAGTAAGTGAAACGTTTCGGCAATACAAACACCCAATTGCTGCATTTGTGCATTATTCATCTACTTGTCGGTATTATATACCATTAATGTAAAGTAAGTATAGTAATATCATAAGCAAATACGATGGAAACGTATTTGCTTAACGACAGCACCGGCTGCACACCAGTGCTCAAACTCCCAAAAAGGTAATTCACCAATATATAGGAGCACTTCAGGCAAGTTGTCACAGTGTCCTGCAGCTTCATGGACACGATAATTCACCATTTTATGGAAGCTGAGAAAATGTCATAACTTGCTCATATACCTCACAGCTCTCGCCACACTGTGAGAGCCTCTCACGTACGATACCACTCGCTATTAAGAACTTTTTTTTTTTGTTTATCATCAGTAAATTTGAAGGACGATAACATTTACGATACTTAGGAACTGTGGCGCCTCATGCAGGATAACTTTTAATTATGAGAGCGCTTCGTGCACGATAGCTAAGGTACGATAGTATCTCATGTTAAATAACATCATTATGGTATTCCATGTACAATAATTAAGGCACGGTAGTACTTTATGTACAATAAGCTCGTAGAAGATAACTAAAGTACACCAGTATTTCGTATATGATAACTAAGATGGTATCTCATGTACGATAATTAAAGTACGTTAGTACCTCATTTACGATAACTTCAAGGCAGGGCAGCAGCGATAGAACTTAAAAGTATACAAGGTCACGTCAAGGTCTTTCCCTGTACAAGAACTGTTCCTCAAACACGACATTCCTCTCCATCAAAAAGAACCGATCATTCAATGAAAAAAGCTAGCAGTAGTGTAAGTCTCATTAGTAGAGGAGTTTTGTAGGAGGTCTTTGGCTAGAGCACGAGACACGACTTACCCCTCGTGTTGGTGGTGCGAGTTCGCTCTTTTTAAGGTATGACAACAGGGCAACGCCCACGATCACACACTTTCACCGCCCTACACAACCCGCTCAACAATGTACCTAATTCTCCTCGCACCACTACGAAATATTATAAAAATAAAAACAATAACAATAAAAGCAGCAGCAACAATTCTAATTATTATTATTATTATTATTATTATTATTATTATTTTGCACTCAGAAACCAGAAGGTAGAGCTCAACTCCAGTTGAGGAAGCTAGGATGAAGACACTAATAAGATCTCTCCTCCCCATCCCCTGGCAAACTTAATAGCTTGAACAAACAACTTGCAGGTTTTCTAACCTCAAAGCTGCTCTTAACCACATAACTTCTCAATAAACATAAACAAAAGTCAATTAACACACTAGGCTGAAACATCACTATAACCGAAATATAATTTCCCAAAACAATCCTGCAACCATCTGCATTGGCCAGTAGTTGAACGTTCGGCTCAAAATTGAAATGACCTGGATTCGATAACTGAGCGCGTGTGTACGTGGGAGAACATAAGAACATAAGAAAGAAGGAACACTGCAACAGGCCTACTGACCCATGCGGAGCAGGTCCATGTCCCCCCTCGGATAAGACCAATGACCCCCCCCCCGGATTAGCCCAATGACCCACCCAGTCTGATCATCTCCACTCAAGGATGGAGCACTGCACCAGACCCAGTAGCACAAGCTAGTCAGGTCCAACTCACACCCACCCACACCCACTCTAACCTATTTTTAAAACTACAAAACGTTTTAGCCTGAATAACTGTACTCGGGAGTTTGTTCCACTCATCGACAACTCTATTACCAAACAAGTGCTTTCCTATATCCTTCCTGAATCTGAATTTTTCCAACTTGAAACCATTGCTGCGAGTCCTGTCTTGGCTGGAAATTTTCAGCACGCTATTTACATCCCCTTTATTTATTCCTGTTTTTCATTTATACACCTCGATCATATCCCCCCTAATTCTACGCCTTTCGAGAGAGTGCAGATTCAGGGCCCTCAGTCTATCCTCATAGGGAAGATTTCTGATACATGAGATCATCTTTGTCATCCTCCTCTGTACGTTTTCCAGAGCATTTATGTCCATTCTGTAATACGGTGACCAGAACTGAGCAGCATAGTCTAAATGAGGCCTAACCAAGGATATATAGAGTTGAAGAACAACCTGAGGACTTCTATTATTTATACTTCTGGATATGAAGCCAAGAATTCTGTTAGTTTTATTGCGAATACTAATGCACTGTTGTCTTGGTTTTAGATTACTGCTAACCAGAACTCCTAAATCCTTTTCGCAATCAGTATTATTAAGATCTATATTATTTAGTTTATATGTGGCATGGTTATTTACCTGTCCAACATTTAGAACTTTGCATTTGTAAATATTAAACTGCATCTGCCACTTCTCCGACCATTGCATCTGTCTATTCAAATCATCCTGGAGTGCTCTAGTGTCCTCATTAGAATGAATTGGACGGCCTATTTTGGTGTCATCAGCAAATTTGCTATGTCGCTATTTATTCCCTCATCTATGTCTTTTATGTAAATTGTGAACAACAACGGGCCAACACTGACCCCTGAGGAACACCGCTTGTGACGTGCCCCCATTCTGATTTCTTCCCATTTATGCAAACTCTCTGCTGTCTATTTGTTAGCCATGCCTCTACCAAGGAAAAAATTTCTCCTCCTATTCCGTGTGCCTTAAGTTTCCTCAATAGCCTCTGGTGTGGAACTCTATCGAAAGCCTTACTGAAGTCTATATACACAATATCATATTCATTACCATGATCTACCTCCTCAAACACCTTAGTGAAAAAAGTTAGTAAATTCGTAAGACAGGAACGCCCCTTTGTAAAACCGTGTTGAGATTCATTAATTAATCTGTGCCTGTCAAGATGGCTACGAATTGCTTCGGCAATTATTGATTCCATAAATTTTCCCACTATGGAGGTAAGGCTTATTGGTCTATAGTTCGAAGCCAAGGACCTGTCACCTGCCTTGTAAATAGGTATTACATTTGCCATTTTCCACTTATCAGGCACTATGCCAGTTTGTAGTGATATATTAAAAAGATTAGCCAAAGGTATGCTAAGTTCCTCTTTACATTCCTTTAACACCCTTGCAAACAATTGATCAGGACCTGGGGATTTGTTAGGTTTTAGTTTCTCTATTTGTCTGAGGACCATGTCACTAGTTACTGCAATCGTACATAGTTTATTATCATCCTGTTCTACATAATTTATTATTTCAGGAATATCACTAGTATTTTCCTGGGTGAAAACTGAGAGGAAGTAGGTATTTAGAATTTCACACATATCGTTATCACTGTCAGTGATCTGACAAGAGTTACTCTTAAGTGGGCCAATCTTTTCCCTAATCTTACTTCTGTATACCAGAAAGAACCCTTTTGGGTTAGTCTTTGAATCCCTTGCGACCTTAGCCTCATAATCCCTTTTTACTTAATTAAATATATTGATTTCTTAACTGCCCATCCCCTCTTTTGATACGCCTATATATGCCTCTCTTTTGACCAATGAGATGTTTTAATCTATTTTCATCCATTTGGGATCATTTTTGTTAGATCTAATTCCCCTACTCGGAACAAAAGTTGTCTGGGCAGCTAGAACTATGCTCTGAAAAACGTCATATTGGCAACCAAGATCACCTACCTGACCCATAGTCAGGACATCCCAATTTAGCCCACCCAGGTAATTTTTCAGTCCCATGAAGTCGGCCAAGCGAAAATCTGCTACAGAGATTTGATTGCAGTTATCTGGGCAATTCCATGATATATTGAAACTAAGTGATTTGTGATCACTTTCCCCAAGCTCATCATTAAACTCAAGATTATTAATTAGTGAATATTTGTTGGCAAGAACCAAGTCAAGCAGATTGTTTCCTCTAGTTGCTTCTGTCACAACCTGTTCTAAAAAGCAATCCTGAACCGTATCAAGAAAGTCACTAGACTCAAGATTTCCTGTCATATTGTTCCAATCAATTTGTCTAAAGTTAAAATCTCCCATTATCACAACATTTTCATATCTAGATACCTTATGAATTTCGTCCCATAACAGCTTACTGCCCTCCCTATCAAGGTTTGGGGGCCTATAAATCACACCCAAAATTAATTTGTCATGTCCCTCGAGAAACTGTAGCCAAACAGATTCTGTGTTCGATGTTTCTAATCTTATATCATGTCTAAGACAACAATTTAAATTTTCTCTGACATACATCGCCACACCACCACCCTTCCTGCTGACCCTATCAGTGTGGAATAGTTTATAACCCTGTATGTTTCATTCAGAAGGCATTTCTCTATCTTTCAGGTTGAACCAGGTCTCTGTTATACCAATAATATCTATATTACCTACACTTGCAAGTAATCTTAGCTCATCTATCTTATTTCTTAGACTACTCCTATTTGTACAGTAAACCTTAAGGGAGCTAGTCACTCGTTGCCCTCTACTATCCCTCTTTGTTGATCAATTGATTTGCCATTACTAGCAACTTTATTTTGAATACTGTCTTTTAAACATATCCCTGAGGTATCCCGGTAATAACTGCTGTTTTTAACCCGAATGCTGCAGCCTGATTGTTTCCCACAAACACCCATACCTCTATAATCTATCAGTTTAAATTCCTGGACAAGTCATTAATTACCCTCTCAATTGAATTGGGTAATGCAACCACTTCATCCCCAGAGAGATAAACCCCATCCCTTGCATACATATCACGTTTGCCAAAGAATAGGCCCCAGTTATCAATGAATGGGATTGCAAGTTCCTTGTAGTACTTGTCTAGCCAGCAATTTATACGAATTGCCCTAGACATCCATTCATTGCCCACTCCCTTTCTAGGCAAGATGCTACATATGACTGGGATCCCTCCCTTAGACCTAACTACTTCTATGGCTGACCTGTACTTATCCAGCAGCTCCTCTCTCCTGCCATTCCCAATGTCATTACCCCCAGCACTACCTGGAGGTTACCTGGAGGTTATTCCGGGGATCAATGCCCCCGCGGCCCGGTCCATGACCAGGCCTCCCGATGGATCAGGGCCTGATCAACTAGGCTGTTACTGCTGGCCGCACGCAGTCCGACGTACGAGCCACAGCCCGGCTGATCCGGCACTGACTTTAGGTATCTGTCCAGCTCTCTCTTGAAGGCAGCCAGGGGTTTATTGGCAATTCCCCTAATGCTTGATGGGAGGCTGTTGAACAGTTTTGGGCCCCGGACACTTATGGTGTTTTCTCTTAGTGTACCAATGGCGCCCCTACTTTTTATTGGCGGCATTTTGCATCGCCTGCCCAGTCTTTTACTTTCGTAGGGAGTGATTTCTGTGTGCAGATTTGGGACCATTCCTTCCAAGATTTTCCAAGTGTAGATTATGATATATCTCTCCCTCCTGCGTTCCAACGAGTACAAGTCAAGTGCTTCCAAGCGTTCCCAGTAGTTAAGGTGCTTGACAGAACTTATACGTGCAGTAAAGGATCTCTGTACACTCTCTAGATCTGCGATTTCACCTGCTTTGCACTAAGATAATGGGCTTGTTCCCATTACCTGCCATAATATTATCCAACCTGCTGACTATGTCACCAACACCAGCTCCAGGAAGACACTCTGTCTGACCTTTCTGTCTCTTACATAATGCACGGTCCATATATCTTACCTTGATTAGCAGGGGAATCAGTGGTACGTTCAACCTCACTAACCACTGAAGTACACTCGTCTTGGAGAACAGAGAATCGATTTCCTACCTTCACATCTTCTCTATTAACTCTCCTCCTCTTCAAGGGGGGCTCCTTGGCGTGGTGAAGAGGCTCTTGGTCTGAGGAATTAGCCCTGTCGGTCTTCTTCCTCAGACCGAACCTAATTACCCCCCATTCTCCCCTCCCCTATCCCATCCTCCCCATCCTCCCCTTTTTCCATTCCTCCTCCTCCTCCTCACCCCTCCCTTTTGCCCTTCCTCTTTTTAGCCTTCGTGATTTCTCCCACAGGCGCGCTAGTTCCTAGGTAGGGGAAAGGACACCGGGGTCGATCCCATTCCGTTGAGGTTTCTTGGCGGTGGCGTAGTTTGCCGTGGAATCTGGATTGCCTAGGGATGTCCCGATCCCTCTCCGGTATCCCGGAGTAGCTTTGGGTGTCTTTTGGGCGACGGGTGTATCTCTGGAAGCCACCTTTCGGATTCCGGGGGTGGTGGCTGAAGGAGGTATGCTTTGTGGCGGATATCCGGCCGCCCTCTCTTTTGTCCACCGAGGTAGCTCGGCAGATGTGAGGTTGCTATCCCGGATTGCTGGTTTACTGGCATGAAGGGTAGGGTATGGCACGGGTTCCATGCTGCATCTGCGCTACTAGCGGTGTCGAGTCCTCTTGGGCGCGGAGGGAGATTTCCGGCCCTTTCATTCCTCCTGGGAACTATTCCTCCCCGCTCCCCCCTTTTTTTATTCTTTTTTTTGTTTTTATTTTCTTTTCTTCTTTCTTTTTTTTTCTTAAAAACAAAAAGCAAAGGAGTAACCTAACCATGGCAGCCCTAGTCCATGAAACCACTACCCCCGGGCCCCTTCTTGATACCGCACCCCATTCTGACCCTGCCTTGTGTTTAGACCACTCTTCGGACACTCCTGATGCCCCTGTACCTCTTGCTGGTGCTGTTTCCTCACCCGCTTCAGGTACCGGGGCTTCGACTGACTCCTTCGATTTGTCTGAACTCCGCTCTCCTTTGACTATGCTTCCGGCTTCTCCCTCTACGGTACGGCAATTTTCGAATCGCCCACCCATTTCATGCCGGACCAACTCCGGTCCTACTCCTAAACGCCAACGTCAATCTCCTGATGATGCTCCGTCGTTACCTTCCCATTCTACTCGGAAACGACCGACACGTCAAGCACTCCCTCTCCACGCTCAGTTTCGGACCACACAATGGACTAAATTCTTTACTTTAAGACCAACTTCTTCTTCTGCCTACCTTTCTGACCATAGTATTGCCAAAGCGCTCCTGCGTCATGTTGGCAGAGATATTTCATTTCACGCTCTCAAGAGCGGTACGCGCATCGTCACTGTCCAGAATGCTACCCAAGCTCATGATCTTTCTCTCCTTTCGAATATCGATACTACTCCTATCACTATTGAAAAACATCTTTCTCTCAATTCTTGTAGTGGTACTGTCATTCTGCCCCATACCATAGTCCAACAGAATTTCCAGTCATGTGGCAATGACATTTTTGAACAGCTGGAACTCCAGGATCTCCCAATCCTCAAAGTAGACACTTATGTCCTTCCTGCCCGGGGGCGGAGACGTTACCCTTGCAATGTGGCTCGTTTAACTTTTGACAGCCGAGAACTCCCGTCCTCTGTATATGTCGCGGGACATCGGTTACAAGTTCGAAAGGTGATACCTACACCGCAACAATGTAGAAATTGCTGGCGTTTTGGTCACCCAGCAAAATATTGCAGATCTATGGCCGAATGCCCAGTCTGTGGTGCCGACAACCATTCTAATACATCTTGCAGTCAACCTCCATCTTGCCTTAATTGTAATGAAGCTCACCCTTCGTACTCCCGCCGTTGCCAGGTCTACTTAAATGAACGTGAAATCCGTTGCCTCAAAGAGGCAGAAGGTCTCCCTTATGCTATGGCAGTTACTCATCTCCGCCTCCAAGGGAGACTACCCCGTGTTTCTTATTCTCGTGTTTCCAAACATCCCCCCACTTCTGGGGTCCCATCTTCTGCAGCCTCCTCTGTTGTTACCCCTCCCATAGCCATTACGGCATCTAATCCTTTTGCTGTCCTTGGCTCTGACGTCCCGACTACAACTCAGTCTGTTCTCACATCTTCGCGTCCTTCCTCACAAGCCCCAGTATCGACAAGACCTCGTACGACACCTAATACCAATCGCCCCTCTACTCAGAAGTCCAAAAAATCCACATTGCTCAAATCTTCTTTGCCCCTTCCTTCCCTTCTTCCACCTCCACACGTTACCTTTCCAGTCTCTGTACCTAGTTCTTCCCCTCTCTCTGGCTCTATTACAAGTGTGGAGATTCACCCTCCTCCTCGTACTATGCCTTCCACCCCCGTCCCCTCCCAAGTTTCTCCCTCTTCTGTCACCTCCCAGGTTTCTACCTCTTCTGTCCCCCCCCACACTTCATCTCCAGTCCCTTACACTTTTCCCTCCCCCTCTACTTTGGTACAGTCCATTACTGTCCCAATCTTTACTCACCCTCCTCCTCCTATCTCCAATATGGTTTCCCATACATCTTTGAATTCAGAAACACTTGAAGCCATTTCAGAATATATTGCAGAGACTAAACCTTCAATGGACACTGATTCACTTCCTGTTCCTTCTCTTCCCTCTCCTCCATCTTCACAACCCCATTCTTCGCAACGCTCCGTTCCTTCGCTACTTGAACATCTTCCAATGCCACCACACGTTGACTTTTCTAACCCCTCTAGTCCGTAGGTGCCTTTACCTACAGATTCCTGATATTTTCTTCATCGCCAATCATGGCCTATTTACAGTGGAATATCCGCGGCCTCAGGGGTAATCGGGGTGAGCTTCAGATGTTGCTTTCCAGGTTTTCCCCTGTTGGTGCTTGCTTACAAGAACCAAAATTACACTCGGCTGTTTTCCAACCTATCTCAGGCTATAATTTATTGTATTCTTCGGATCCTTTCTCAGATGGGACCTTTAATGAAAGTGCCCTTCTTCTACGCAATGATATTCCGTACTGTCAACTATTTGTCCATACCTCGCTGCATTACACTGCAGCCCGTATCCACTTGAATAAGTGGTTTACAATATGTTCTTTATATCTCTCTCCTTCTCGAGCATTTTCTATCCCAGACTTTGCCTTTCTTGTTTCATCCTTACCACCACCACTTCTGTTACTTGGTGATTTTAATGCCCACCATTTCCTCTGGGGGGGGTCTCATTGTGACTCACGTGGCATTCAGTTGGAGGCTTTTCTTGCCTCTCACCCCCTCCATGTTTTAAATACGGGTACTCCCACCCATTTTGATCCTCGTACTCATACTCTCTCTTGCATCGATCTATCAGTCTGCTCTTCCTCCACTGCACTAGACTTCACCTGGTCTGTTCTACCAGACTTACATGACAGCGATCATTTTCCGATCATTCTTACTTCTCCTTCCTATTCACCACCTTTCCGTAGCCCTCGCTGGCAATTTGATCGGGCAAATTGGGATCTTTACTCACACCTCACTGCTTTTAGTGAGGTTCCTTCTTCATCCTCCATTGATGAGCTCCTACACATCTTCTCGACATCAGTTTATACCGCAGCTTCTCATTCTATACCCCAAACCTCAGGCAGGCATTCTCAGAAGTGCGTGCCTTGGTGGTCTCCTGCTTGTGCTCGTGCAGTACGTTTGAAACGTGCTGCATGGGGCAGGTACCGGTACAATAGAACCGCTGAGAGACTTGTTGATTTTAAGCAGAAGCGTGCGATCGCTCGCCGTGTCATCCGTGAAGCTAAACGCACTTGTTGGCGAGACTATGTTTCCACCATCACCTCTGCTTCTTCTATGAGTGCAGTCTGGAAAAAAGTGAGGAAATTGAGTGGTAAATACTCTCCTGACCCGGCTCCTGTTCTACGGGTCACTGGTGTTGATATAGCAAACCCTCTTGACGTTGCCATTGAACTTGGCACACATCTGGTCCGTATTTCCCGAGGGCTCCATCTATGCCCCTCGTTTCTTTCCTCAAAGTCTGCCAGAGAGTTAGTACCCTTGGACTTTTCTTCTCTCGGAGAAGAACAGTATAATGTGCCTTTTACACTTCAAGAACTGGAGGCAACGCTCTCAGCTTGCCGATCATCGGCAGCTGGGCCTGATGACATTCATATTCGTATGTTACAACATTTACATCGGTCAGCCCTTGTAGTCCTCTTACACCTCTTCAATCTTATTTGGGCACAAGGAGTTCTTCCCCAGCTGTGGAAATCTGCCATTGTTCTCCCTTTCCGCAAACCGGGTACTACAGGACATGATGCCTCCCACTATCGCCCCATCGCTCTTACAAGTGCAGTTTGCAAAGTGATGGAACGCCTCGTAAATCGACGTTTAATGTGGTATTTAGAGACTCACAACAGTCTCTCCGCTAGTCAATATGGCTTTCGTAAGGGTCGTTCTACCATAGACCCCTTACTACGCTTGGATACGTATGTTCGTAATGCCTTTGCGAATAATCACTCAGTTATTGCCATATTTTTTGACCTTGAGAAGGCATATGACACAACTTGGAGGTATAATATTTTGGCCCAGGCCCATTCCTTAGGCCTCCGAGGCAATCTACCATCCTTCCTTAAGAACTTTTTAACTGACAGACATTTCCGTGTTCGAGTCAATAATGTTCTTTCCCCGGACTTCGTCCAAGCTGAAGGTGTCCCTCAGGGATGTGTTCTAAGCACAACACTTTTTCTCCTTGCTATAAATGATTTGGCCTCTGTTCTTCCACCCAATATTTGGTCATCACTCTATGTTGATGACTTCGCTATTGCTTGTGCAGGCGCTGACTGTCACCTTATTGCAGTTTCTCTCCAGCATGCGGTCGACCGTGTTTCCACTTGGGCCACCACACATGGGTTTAAATTTTCAAGTACCAAAACTCACCAAATTACTTTCACTAGACGCTCTGTTATCTCCGATCATCCTTTGTATCTCTATGGCTCCCGTATCCCCGAACGTGATACAGTCAGGTTTCTAGGCCTTCTCTTTGACCGTCGGTTAACCTGGAAACCTCACATTACCTCTCTGAAGGCAACTTGTCACAGCCGGCTAAACCTTCTTAAAACCCTTGCTCATCTTTCCTGGGGAGCTGATCGTCGAACTCTGCTTCGCCTACATTCAGCCCTCGTTTTATCGAAACTCGATTATGGTGACCAGATTTATTCCGCGGCCTCTCCTGCTACTCTCTCTAGCCTTAACTCTATCCATCACCAAGGCTTACGTTTGTGCCTTGGTGCTTTTCGCTCTTCCCCTGTTGAGAGCCTCTATACAGAAGCAAATGTTCCATCCTTGTCTGATCGCCGTGATGCCCATTGCCTTCGTTACTATGTACGCTCTCACGATCTACACAATCCTTCCATTTATAGAATGGTCACCGATATTAGTAGACATTCTTTATTCGTTCGCCGCCCCTGTTTGCTCCGTCCCTTTTCTCTTCGCCTACATTCACTCTTGTCTTCCCTTCAGTTACCACCTTTATATGTTCATGTAGCATCTCACTTTTCCCTACCCCCCTGGGAAGTTCCAGCTGTTCGGGTCTGTTCTTTCTCACTCCCTTGCTCGAAAGCTCAACTGCCTACGGTGGCTTCCCGCTCTCTTTTTCTTGATCACTTCCACTCCCATTCTCATGCCACCGCTGTGTACACAGATGGCTCTAAGTCTTCAGACGGCGTCGGATTCGCAGCAGTGTTTCCGGACAGCGTCGTACGAGGGCATTTACTATCTTCAGCTAGCATTTTTACTGCTGAACTGTATGCCATTCTTGCAGCACTTATTCGTATCGCATCTATGCCTGTGTCATCATTTGTAGTAGTCTCAGACTCCCTTAGTGCTCTACAGGCTATACGAAAATTTGATACATCTCATCCCCTAGTTCTCCGTATCCAACTTTGGCTACGCCGTATCTCTACCAAACATAAAGATATTGTTTTTTGTTGGGTCCCTGGTCATGTCGACGTACAGGGCAATGAACAGGCAGACACTGCTGCGCGGTCAGCAGTATATGACCTACCAATTTCCTATCGAGGTGTTCCATTTCTGGACTATTTTGCTGCAATAGCTACCCACCTTCGCACCCGTTGGCAACAACGTTGGTCAACTCTGCTCGGTAACAAACTTCATTCTATTAAACCAAGCATAGGTTACTGGCCGTCTTCTTGTCATCAGTGCCGAAGTTGGGAGACCACTCTCTCCCGCCTTCGCATTGGCCACACTCGTCTTACTCATGGGTATCTCATGGAGAGGCACCCTGTTCCTCTCTGTGAGCAGTGTCAAGTTCCAGTATCGATTAGCCACATTCTGTTAGACTGCCCTCTCTATCAACGAGCACGCAGAATTTACCTCCAACGTCGTCTTCGTTCTCCTACTCTCTCTTTACCTTCCCTTCTTGCTGATGGACCCTCCTTTAATCCTGACTCTCTCATTGACTTCTTGACAACGACTGATTTACTCCACAAACTCTGATGATACTTTTCGCACTCCCCTCAGCCCTTTCTGGTTCAGTCTCTTGCTGCCCTTTACCCTTTCACCATCCACTGCCCCGCTGTTATCCGTAACCTGTTGCTCATCCATCTCCCTTTTGCCACCTGATGCCCTCGCTTCCTTCCTGCCCTGCAGCGCTGTATAGTCCTTGTGGCTTAGCGCTTCTTTTTGATTATAATAATAATAATATTAACTCTCCTCATCTTCCTTCTTCCTGAGCTGTGAACCACTTGCCACTTAGAGCGGCTGCCACAATCACTGCTGGCGACCATTCCTTCCTTACCAGCTAAATCCTTCTCACACTCGCTCCCAAACTCATCTATGCGAAGCTTCAGCCTCCTATTTTCCTCCTGAAGAAGTAGAATCTCCTTCTTCAACACTTGAACCTGAGATTCTAAAACACTACAACAAGCCATGGTGCTTGGTAACAGCCCACGCTAACTCCCAAGAGCTTAGGCAGGTATGACCGCAGGTAAATAACAAAAAAAGGCACAATACCGTGACTGGAACGATACATAAATAACCCGCACATAAAAGAGAGAAGCTTACGACGACGTTTCGGTCCGACTTGGACCATTGACAAAGTCAGTGACTTTGTCAATGGTCCATGTCGGACCGAAACGTCGTCGTAAGCTTCTCTCTTTTATGTGCGGGTTATTTGTATATGACCGCAGGTGACCACTGACCTCAGCGTGGGAGGTATGGATAAGTCTCCTTACACGCTTCCCATGCTTACCTAGCAGTATATAGGTACCTAGGTGTCAGCGGACTCTTACGGGTCATATCCTGAGGAGACAGCACCGGAACAAATCCGTTCCAGTTGGCACTCTTGCGTTATCCTAGGTAAAACAAATGTATAGAAAAAAAATTGTTAATGGTTCTGTTCTAAGTTATCACAGCGGGGCCAGGAGCTATGACTTGGCCCCACCAAGCACAGCCAGTTCTACCAGTGTATATATTTGACACTACATAACGAGAAGCTGTAAGCTCTATGCAGTGTTATGATATATTATTGAGGAAATGCTTAGCTACGAATGGCGCCATCCGTGGTGAAACATTTCCTCAATAATATATCCTGATGCTGCACATGGGTCTTATTCTCATTTGTCGGTATTTTACAACAACTCTTCCATATTATTGACGATATACAATATCGACAAGTTGATGAATAAGGAACATGTGGAACGCCTGAGTATCTTCAATGTCAAAACATTTCGCCTACACAACAGGCTTCTTCAGGTAAACAATCACTTACCAAGGGTGGGTGACTGATCGCCTCAAAACTACTTTTACTTTCTCCACTTTTGTACTCACCTGTATCCGACTAAAGAAGCCTGTTATGCAGGCGAAACGTTTCAACAACAAAGACATCAAAGTGTTGCACATGTGTCTTATTCATCATACCATCTCGTACCCACAAAGCTCACCACTTGCAGTGTTTACATGTTCAAGCAGTACCACCCATGTCAGACACTGCAACATCATGGAATCTTGGCTCAGAGGACATCTACAAGACCTTCACGGTTACTACAACTAACCCATCCCTTTGGGTAGGACCTACTTCCACTTGGGAATCCCGCCTACCAGTGACTATGCCCTCGTCTGCTACACGTCCCTCTCCACTGACGCCTATATAAACGCCAGTCTCTTGCTTGTGCTCCAGAATCTCTACAACCACGGCGCTCTCCACACCAACTCCAAGGCTGAGGGGCTGATTACCTCATCTTTTGCATATAGTTCTACTGTCCTCTAATTATGTCCTAGAATCTGTATTGATAAAGCCACTGGATGGCAAAACGTCTACAGTAAAGATAACCAGATGTTGCACATGTGTCTCAACTTTTATCCTGTCGGTATTGTATACCTTTCTTGCACTACCGCAAACCTGTTAACTCAAGAGGGAATTACAACAACTTCGTTTGAAGTTAGAATTAACTACCGTGACTCCATTAACGAAATAAACTACTGTGACTAGTTAATACTGTGACACCATGAAAACAAAGAATAACTGTGACACCATGAAAACAAAAGTGAACTACTGTCACCATTAAAATAACTACTGTGACACCGTTATTTTAAGAATAAACTACTGTGATACCATTACTGTAAGAATAAACTACTGTGACACCATTACTGTAAGAATAAACTACTGTGACACCATTACTGTAAGAATAATCTACTGTGACCTCCGTTAAGGAAAGGCGGAACTACGGCCACCGTTAAAGCAAAACTGAGCTATCCATTTTAATGCAATATTTAGCATAAACGACCGTCAAAAATTATTAGCTACAAGAGTTCGATTAACGCCATGTGGCTTCACCACCAGAGGTGTAAAAAAATATGAACTTATGGTTTACTTAGAAATTATTTACAATAACAGAAAACCCACAGTTTTATAAAAAAAAATAATGATTATTTGTGTGGGTTACAAAAACAATATTTTTTTCTTTTGGTCATTTTTATGTCGTTTTACAAATATAGTCACTGTTGTTCAGATGGGTTTTTACAAACATTCTGAATGACCCAAACGGGTTTAGTACTTTACTGTTTGCATAATAAAGCTCCGTCACACAGTCTACTCGAAGTACTGACATTTTCCCAGTGAACTTCAATTAAAATTTAAATGTGGTAAAAAGACATTCAATGTGTCGAAACACGTTTAAAATTTTTAATGATGAAGGTTCGTGTGGCAGCTTGTATAATAAATACAAAATATATAGACACGTTGTATCTTAAACCACGTTCACTTGTGTACAGTGTCGGCAGCGAGAAAGAACCACTTGCAGTGGAAAATGATTCTGTGCCTTTCTCTAGGAAATATTAACCTAATCTAACTTAACCCAACCTTACCAAACCTAATTTAACTGAACGAACCCAACCTTAACAAACGTAGCCTAACGTGACCCAACCTTATCAAACCTAACCTGACACACCGTAACCAAACGTCATTTTAACTTAACCTGACTCAACTTTACCAAACTAATTTAACGTAACCTAACGTAACCCAACCTTATCAAACCCAGCCGTACTAAACCTAACGTAACCAAATCAAACCTTGCAAACCCTAACCCAACCTAACCTAAGCGAGAGTTCTCGTCCAACTGAGAGAGGGTTTCATCAGGAGTTTCGAATAGGAAGTTTTACCCCCAGGTGGGTTTTGGTTGTACCCTAAGAAATACAGTGCCAACCTGAGAAAGGGAAAGAAATAAGTTGGCGGCACCCAATGTTGATATGGGCGAGGTCAGAAGACACGGGGCGGATATGTGGATACCAGACGGTCAACTGACACCATGGCTAGAGGACACGTGTAATGACACGTACTGCTGAGTGTGCTCCCCATACACTCAGCAGGTACAGACCAAGAACGCTGATTATTCTGGCTGTGCTAACGACGTGATTCTGACTGTATTAACAGTCAATTGTGGTTCTGGTTGTGCTAACTGTGATTCGGACTGTATTAATAGTGAGGCTCTGGTTGCATTAACTGAGGTTCTGGCTGAGTTAACTGTATGGTTCTGGCTCTGTTAACTGTATGGCTCTGGCTCTGTTAACGATGGAGTTCTGGCTGTGTTGATTAGGTGAGTCTGCACTTACAATGTGGTTAATTGAATGGCTTGTGTTGGGCTGAGTGGGTCTGGCTGGTTAACTGTGATTCTGGCTAGGTTAACTGTGTGGTTCTAATTGATTTAACTGTGATTCTTGCTGGGTTAACTATGTGCCTCTGGTTGGGTTAACTGTGTAGATATGGCTGAGTTAACTGTGTGGGTAAGGCTAGGTAACTGTGTGGTTCTTGCTGGGTTAACAGTGTGGGTATGGCTGGGGTAACTGTGTGGTTCTTGCTGGGTTAACTGTGTGGCTCTTGCTGGGAAGTAATGTATTAAAACACGATCACACTAACTAGCATGGCATGTATTAAAACACGACCATACTGACTAGCAAAGCATCTATTAAAACACCACACTAATATAGCATCTATTAAAACACAACCACACTAGCATACCATCTACAAAAACAACCACACTAACTAGCATAGCAGCTATTAAAACACGACCACACAATAATGCCAGATACACCTCTATCGCAGGATATATACACTGAGAAGTGCATTTTTCTCAGCATATACTATATGCTGAAGGGTTACTTTAATCCCTCTTTGGGGAATTAAGTTATTCTTGCCTGGAGATGAAAAGGTTACGTGGAGCCTTAATGACTCTAGTTTAGTCGATAGGCTTTAATCGCATTAACTAACGTAATTCCTTCAATCCATATTGCAAGAGAGTAACTCGCAACCACCATCATCGCAACTCTTTCCTACCACAATCACCACTACTCTAACCCTCACCCCAACCACAATCACTCACTCCACAGGGCGGCGTACATCACATACCCGGATGTGTTGACGTCACTACCTCACACGCAGTTAACTCTCTTACTAACGACCATTAACGCCTCACGACTGGCACTAATAGCTTACTTAACGAGGTTGTTGGAAGCTACGTCGTCAGCTTACCAGGCACGCATTCGCAAGTCACACAATTTATCTACTTCTCTGGGCGTAGACTCGCAAATTATCTACCTAACTGTGCTCAGTTTATCTAGCTACCCGTACCTAGAATCATAGTTTATTTACCTGTTCATATGTAAAAGGCACGCTCTAACACTACCGAAGGTTTACATACACGTTAAAGGGTAGATTGAAAGTCTACTACACTGTATGACTGCAGAATGCTTATCTACCTGTTCTGAGTAGAAGTAGTTACGTATAGAATTGAATGATACTTCATATGAGCTTAAATTTGTTTTTTGATTGTTTATCTGATACTTGAAAAAACTAACTTTTCTGCGTAACTGAGTGGTGCAATAATGTTTTATTTACCATATTTGGAAAGAGAATGTTATTTTATGTACTTAGCTGAGCGAAGAATGTTAGTTTAAAACCCACCTGGACACATCTGTATACCCAACAAGGTATACAGCTGTAATATTTGCGTATCAATCTTTGGGTATACAATGGTATTTTATCTATCAGGCTATGGGTATACAATGGCACTGTATCTATCAGGCTGTGGGAATACAGTGGCATTTAATATATCCGGCTATGAGTAAACAATGGTATTTTATCTATTAGGCTATGGGTATACAACGGTATTTTATCTATCAGGCTATAAGTATACAATGGTATTTTATCTATCAGGCTATGGGTATACAATGGTATTTTATCTATCAGGCTATGGGTATACAATGGTATTTTATCTACCTGCCTGGCTATAGGTACACAATGGTATTCTTCCTTCCCGCTCCCAAGAAACTCGTCTACAGTAATCCCTACCTTCCATCACCTGCTAGGGCAACTGCTCACACACTGAGGTCCGGAGTTCGAATCTCCGGTACGGCTGGAAAACATCAGGATGTGTTTCCTTAATAAGATACCTGCTGTCCCTGTTCACCCATCAGTACATAAGAAAGAATGAACACTGCAGCACGCCTACTGACCCATGCGAAGCAGGTCCATGTTCTCCCCCCCCCCGGATTAGCCCAATGACCAATCTAGTTAGGTCACATTCACTTAAGGAAGGAGCACCGCATTATACCTAGTAGCACAAGCTAGTCAGGTCCAACTCACACCCACTCATGCATTTATCTAACCTATTTTTAAAACTACGCAACGTTTTAGTCTCAATAACTGTACTCGGGAGTTTGTTCCACTCATCCACAACTCTATTACCAAACCAGTGCTTTCTTATATCCTTCCTGAATCTGAATTTTTCCAACTTGAAACCATTGCTGCGAGTCCTGTCTTGGCTGGAAATTTTCAGCACCGTATTTACATCCCCTTTATTTATTCCTGTTTTCCATTTATACACCTCGATCATATCCCCCCTAATTCTACGCCTTTCGAGAGAGTGCAGATTCAGGGCCCTCAGTCTATCCTCATAGGCAAGATTTCTGATACATGGGATCATCTTTGTCATCCTCCTCTGTACGTTTTCCAGAGCATTTATATCCATTCTGTAATACGGTGACCAGAACTGTGCAGCATAATCTAAATGAGGCCTAACCAAGGATATATAGAGTTGAAGAACAACCTGAGGACTTCTATTTATACTTCAAGATATGAAGCCAAGGATTCTGTTAGCTTTATTGCGAACACTAATGCACTGTTGTCTTGGTTTTAGATTACTGCTTACCAGAACTCCTAAAATGGTTACCTGGGTGTTAGTCGACTAGTGTGGGTCGCATCCTGGGACAAAACTGACCTAATTTGCCCGAAATGCTCTGCATAACAAGCGGCCGGATTTCTATATAGTTGTATGTCATTGATATCAGCTAGGCCTGTATACCTTGTACATATACTTGTAAAAATAATTATATTATTTATTAAGATGAAGTTTCTCGATTAACTGTTAATAATATACTATCACAAACAAATTATATACACTGATGGATAAAACTACGAGGTTACTGGCAGGACTGCATCTGCTCTTGCTGCAGCCTCCCTAGATACGAACCGTAGTAACTATGCAGTTCAGCATAAGAATTAACAACTGGGCGTCTACAGTGCAAACTGATTGACTGCCATCTTAATGGCATTAAAGTTAACATTTGACACTGAGCTTAACTCTCTGTTTATTACTGATTGTGTGCCATCACTGAGAGCACTGGACTCATAATGACTAACAACATACTCCCTGGAGAAACCAGGTACAGATACTTCAAAATCAGAAAAAAAGAATTAATGTACAATTTTTATGGATTCCATCGCACCCTGAATTACTTCTTTATGATAAAGTTGATAAATTAGCCAAATAAAGTACCCTGAAGAAAAATATAGAATATAACTGGTAAATCTGTGTCTAGCATTTGGAATAATAATAGGAGAGAAGTAAATAATTAAGGAAAATGTCATAAGATTGTAGTTGAAACATATATAAGCATAAAAAATCACAGAACGGTTCGGGCTTGAACCCATGGCAGGCGAATCCTAACAATCACATTCCAGTGTGTTAACCACTGGACCAGCTGCCTCAAATAGGATTCATCTAAGTATATTCCTACACACAACAGGAAGGTTAGCACGAGTCCCATTGTGACCACACATGGGTTCGAGACCCATCCGTTCCGTGATTTGTTTACAATCGTGTTACTAGGATTTCGTAAGTCATAGATAAATATGTTTAAGAAGCAACTTGCAATGTTAGCAGACTTACTGACTGATGTTTTAGAAGCCAGCTTAGGCTTTATTACAAGTATTTCTGGCATTTTAGCAGACGCACAGATTATGATTAAACTAAACGCTAAGTGGTCAGCATTGTGGTCACTTTATTGAACACCATGTGCTTCAGTGTCCATTTATAGAAGAATATAGATAGTATAATAAAGTATATGATATATGAAGATATTACTGAAAATAAGATAACAGGCATATTAAGCATATATCCTAAATTAGCTTACAACTGATAAGACAATGCAGATGTAAATCCAGACGCACTCCTGTTAACCCTTTTTTTGCGGCCTAGTTCCTGGGCCTTTTGTGTCAGACACACACACAACAGACACATACAAAACAGAGCGGATTAAACGACCAAAGAGCTGCCCTCAGATCTAAACACTGCCTAGCTATCAGAAGTTATCAGCGACTATCGTTCTTTAAACAAAGCAACAATAGACCTTGCAGACGCTACCATAACTCGCTGAGAGCTCAGGCACCCGGAGCCACACACTACTAGAGAGCCATCTGGCTCCTGTATCAACTTTCGCTCACGCTCGCTCTACCCCGCACACAGTGGATGTGAGGTGCACAATAAAGCAGCCACTTTGGCTGCTAAGCTTAAATCTAATTAGTCAATTAATTAATCACTATTGCACGCTCACACGCACGAGCAGGAGCGCGTGTCCACCTACCGTCATATGGAAGGTATGGCAAAGATTTCTCAGAGCCTGACCCATAACTTTATTATGCACCCCTATCCAACTTTTTAGATTAGATACATCAGCAATGTGCTGCTACCGTATTGGAAAAGATTGTTACACAGTGGGAACAAAAGCTATTTCTCTGGGATTCTAGTCAAAATATTACAGAATAACAATTTCTTAATTATAATCATGGTGGAGCGCTAAACCCATAGGATTATAGAGCGCCTATGGGGCTGAAAGGTATTCAGACTTAATTCAGGGAAGTGAAGCACAGGTTCAGTTCCCTAGATCAAGAGCCCCTCACCAGCGTCATGGAACCTTCCTTGAGGGGCAAAATTTTTTTTAATTAATTAATTTTGCTGTTGAAATGGCTAATTTATTATACCCCCATATCAAACCCTCCAACTACTGAGTTTCACACTGGAACAACTAAGGGCGAGGCTTGTAGTCAGGGATTTACGTATGCAAGAAGCATAGTCCTTCCACTTCTATTACTTGCCCTATACCTAATGGTGGAACACTGCTAAAGGCTAAATCTTAGCCGCTCTCTGTATTCGCGACTAATTAGTGGGAATTCAAATCCAAGATTTTACATTTATCTAGTACATGGTTAAGGATGATTTGAATGTTGTCTAATCCAGTGGTGTAAATGATCGTATCAGAAACATTAATCATACAATGACTTGGTTACATTCGTACAGAATGTAACCCAATCATTGTGTGATTAGTCAGGTATTGATTAGAATATTAAATAAGATACAAGTGAGGGCACCTCCCTGTTGGATGCGTAACTCAATCTTCAGTTACACTTCTATGTCTTACATTCGTATAGAATTTAGTCAGGTATTGATTAGAATATTAAATAAGATACAAGTGAGGGCACCCTCCCTGTTAGGTGCGTAATTCAATCTTTAGTTAACACTTCTGTCCCTACAAAAGCTCAAGCGACTTCCCGTTGGATAAATAACTTTGATCCAGACACCTACAAATATTCTAAGTTCACTTAAAGCAACGTTTCGGTTAGCAATGTCAAAAAGCAACATTGATGCAAACGCAATAAAATAAAAAAAGACAATAATTATTATTATTATTAATCAATCTTGTCTGACAAGTAAAGAAGGAAGGCGAGAATATTAATGGCTTATTGATCTAAAGATTGCTTTATTTATAAATCACTGAATTCCGGAAACAGCACATTAAATTTTGCCTCCGAAGTGGGTAGTTTTAATGTGCACCCCATATCCACCCTGTGGACAGTAGCGGCTAGTTAGTTGTGCATCCCGTATTCATCCTGTTGACAGTAGCTGCTAATTTATTGTGCACCCCATATCCATTCTGAGCTCAGTAGCTGGTAGTTTACTGTACACCCCATATTCATCCTGTGGATAGTAGCTGCTACTTTACTGTGCACATTTGACCCATCCAGTTGACACAATCAGAGAAAAAATATTTACTTTAAAAATCCTAATTGTGCCGACGTTTATAATTAACAATATAAGGCTATATCTCTGAAGCAAGTTGCGGGCGGTGTGAAGTAGTGTATTAATTACACACTGCAGAAGACATAAGCAAGTGCACGAAACCCGACCCAGGCACGGCAGCCTTCACAAGATCAATTTTCTTGGAACGCCAAGGTTTGTCAACAGATACTTTCTCTTTCTCTCTCTCTCTCTCTCCAATGAATAGTTTCTTCATGCATTTGACAAATTAAATGCTGTTATCCTAAGTCAGCTGATTTAACAAGCAGATCCAACTGTGTAAATCTATAGATGTGTACTTTATTTAATGTTAAGCATCATACATATGAGGTTTAGGATGAAGGATGGAAACATTAGCGAGCCAGATCTTTTATTCCCTCTCCCACACAAGTCACTTCCTTACCGGTAGACATTTAATATTGCTCAAGATTCGGCAATGTGCAATTTGATGATTTTCTTTCCGTGTTTTGGCATTGCAAACTGACGGTAAAATATTATGCAATCTGGTATTTTCAATAACATACTTTTATTCCTCTCTGTTTTTAACAGTGTGTAAAGTATGTAGCGTAAAGTATGTATTGTAAGCTAAACAGTAGGGAAGCCTCTCTTTACAGATCCAACATTCTGACTCATAACTGCATGTAGTTAGTGACAAAGCAGTATTAGAACTAGCAAGGCAGTGCGCTAACCGTTGGACCATGCCGACCTAATAAGGTGGATTTCTGTGCACACTAGGAAGGTTAGCATGGGACCCACAGTAATCTCCAATTATTAGGTAAGACACATATGCAACAGTTAGGTATCTTTATTTCGAAATGTTTCGCCTACACAGTAGGCTTCTTCAGTCGAGTACAGAAAAGTTGATAGAAGCAGAAGAGACTTGAATACGATGTAATCAGTCCATCACCATATTGTTTCACACTTTGGAACAATGCTCTTCTCCAGACTGAGGGACTGACCACCTCAAAACTTTAAGGGTGATGGACTGATTACATCGTCTTCAAGTCTCTTCTGCTTCTATCAACTTTTCTGTACTCGACTGAAGAAGCCTACTGTGTAGGTGAAACGTTTCGAAATAAAGATACCTAACTGTTGCATATGTGTCTTACCTAACAATCTGTCGGTATTTTATACCATTTTAATGTTCAATCTCCAATTATCAAGAGACGCTGTAAGGATGGCAGAATGATCATGAGGTAAATAATTAGTTTTGCTTCTTATAATGGCTCTTACCTCTGAGATATATGTGATTTTTTAAGGAAAAATGGATACGTCTATGTGATAATTACATATTACATCAAACAGGATGGATTATATACACAGTGTTGAAATGTGTCAGTTGAGCTGGGATACTTCAGTAGGGCAATGAGGATATCGTCAAGTGTTCCATTATGGGTTCACGCAGACGGCAGCGGGAGTATCCAGGGCATGCTTAGGTGATTAAGAGACGAGGTAGTTGACCTCCTTAATTAATGGCCTTAAAGCCTCTTTACAGTGGCCCATCAGGTAGCTCGACAGTTCACAGTGTGACCATGACGACGCTCACAGCCACTCACCTCCCCGTCCACCATGACCATATCCAACCCCTTTCTACAATAACCCCCACCCATGCACCAACCCCCAGACGTTGCCCAACCTATCCTTAGGAACTGCACATTAACTATCATCTAATAACATTATTTATTGTTATCACCCATGACTACTATCTATTAATGCTTTACCGCATTTCTATCGATATATCTGCTGATCCCTCCAACTTAAAGTAATTATCAAATTTTATTTTTGGAATACATTATAGCCTGATATAATTCCGTGTTTCACCAATACATATATCGTCTCCCGTGGCATCGTCGTGACTGTAAGAGCACAGGGAAAATTAACGAATCAATGTGGAATTTCAGGCCACTTCTTGGGCGTCTTTTGCCACGAGCTGCGAGAGGAACTGGTGGTGCTGCCGGTGGAATTTCGACAGTGCTGGAGGAGCCGGTTTTTGGGTGGTGATCCCAGCGCAACTTCATCTAGTGCCTTCTAAATTTGAACTCAGAGACGTAAAATATCCGTTAATTTTTCAATAAACAATGTTGAAATTTTTAGAAATACCCCAATCACTATTATTCTTGCTATTATTATTTTTGTGATTATAATGAGAAACACTGGTAAACTCGTATGGTTCCAAACAAACCATACCACGGGCGGGATTTGAACCCGCGGTCAGATAGTCTCAAAACTCCAGACCGTCGCGTTAGCCACTGGTTTGTGGTATGGTTTGTTTGCGATCGTGTCATTACGATTTCGTGAGTCGTATGGTTCTATAGCGCTCCCGTCACTTCACATCCCAAGTTAATACAAAACCAGAATTATAACAGATTTTAGTGGCCTCTGATATTAACTTTTGACTTGTCGATTACCTTGATAAGCTCAAATACAACGTACCGACTGCCTATATAATGAACTAATTAATATTTTAAGTTAATGTAAGCTAATACACAACTTCGTTTTCGTATGTCGCAGCAAGCGATCTCAAACACAAATATCCGATGAGAGGAGATTATCTCAATTATTTCTTAAGTTCTCACATTTTGTGATTATTTCTCAGAATGTTTCGCCAGGTCAGTAAGACGTTCTGAACAAGTTTTAGATATGTGGATAAGTAGCGGAGGCTGCAACCACAAGTCTGCTCCCTCCTGGGGCTCCTAGCACGGAAAAGTACAACGCCCTTTTACAGCAGAGGAACTTGTGTGTCTTACATAACATTGGAACATAAGAATGGAGGAACGCTGCAGAAGGCCTACTGGCCCAGGAAAGGCAGATCCTTATCAAAACGACCTCTACCTAGAGCTACCCAAGAAATAACTCCCGTGTCCAATGACACCAATCAAACCCAGCCCCTCCCACTCATATATCTGTCCAATCTCTTCTTAAGGCTACCCAAGGTCCTAGCCTCTATCACCCAACTGGGAAGATTGTTTCACGCATCCACAACTCTGTTAGAAAACCAGTACTTACCTATGTCCTTTCTAAATCTAAATTTATCCAACTTAAATCCATTATTTCTGGTTCTTACCTGGTTCGACACCCTTAGCACAAGATGAACATCAAAATGGTATACAATACCGACAGGTTGTTAGGTAAGACACATATGCAACAGTTAGACAACTTTATTCCGAAACGTTTCGCCTACTGTGTAGGCGAAACGTTTCGGAATAAAGTTGTCTAACTGTTGCATATGTGTCTTACCTAACAACACACCCTTAGCACTTTATTAACATCTCCTTTATTTATGCCCGTCATCCACTTATACACTTCAATGATATCTCCCCCTCATTCTTCGTCTCTCCAGAGAGTGGAGATTTAAGGCTTTAAGTCTATCTTCATACGGGAGATTCCTTACACAGTAAATCATTTTAGTCATTCTTCTCTGTATGTTCTCCAATGAGTCTATGTCCATCCTGTAGTAAGGGGACCAAAACTGAGCAGCATAATCTAAATGAGGCCTCACTAGTGATGTATAGAGCTGTAAAATAACTTTTGGACTTCTGTTACTTATACTTCTTGAGATAAATCTAAGTTGGTTTAGAAAGACACGTAAGCAAACACTATAACATATTTATTAGAAAACGTTTCGGTCCTGGGACCTTGATCACTTATCACAGGTTAGAAGTGATCAAGGTCCCAGGACCGAAACGTTTTCTAATAAATATGTTATAGTGTTTGCTTACGTGTCTTTCTAAACCAACTTGTCGGTATTTATTACCAAGGTTTATACCATAAATCTAAGTAATCTGTTGGCCTTGTTGCGCACATTAAGGCACTGCTGTCTTGGCTTTAGATTTCTGCTTACCATGACTCCCAAGTCTTTTTCACATTCTGTATGACCAAGCTCTACTTCACCTAGATTATAGCTTTGAGGGTTATTTTCATTACCAAGGACTAGGACCTTACACTTATCCACATTAAACTTCATCTGCCATTTTTCAGACCAAGACATTAATTTGTCCGAATCCTCCTGGAGTTCATTGCTATCCTCCTCAGAATGAAATATACGGTCTATCTCTGTATCATCAGCAAATTTACTCATGTCACTCGTAATCCCTTCATCAAGGTCATTAATGTAAATTATGAACAAGAGAGGGCCCAAAACTGATCCTTGTGGAATGCCACTATGACTAATCCCCATTCAGATTTCACCCCATTAATGGTAACTCTCTGCTTTCTATTGGTAAGCCATGCCTCTATCCATGCTAGAACTTTACTTCCTATACCATGAGCTGCCACTTTTCTTAAGAGTCTCTTGTGAGGTACTCTATCGAAGGTTTTACTAAAATCCAAATAAACAATATCATATTCTTTATCACTGTCAACTGCCTCAAATGTTCTATTGAAGAACGTCAGTAAATTTGTCAGGCAGGAACGACCTCTCGTGAATCCATGCTGAGATTCATTTATCAAGTTATGCTCTTCAAGGTGACTTCTAATAATGTCAGCTATAATTGACTAATAACTTGCCCACTATAGATGTCAGGCTTATTGGACGGTAATTTGAAGGAGTGGACTTATCCCCTCATTTGAATATAGGAACCACATTAGCCGTCTTCCACAACTCGAGCACAACACCGGTATGGACGCATTAAACACACTCGTTAATGGCTGACTAAGCTCCATCTTGCATTCCTTAAGTACCCTGGAAAACAACTCATCGGGTCCCAGAGATTTATTTTGCTTCAGTTTATCTATCTGTTTAATAACCATGTCCCTCGTGACAGTAATATTAGTTAATTTAAATTCATCAGGAACTAAATAATTGTTAATTACTGGAATCTCATTTACATCTTCCTGTGTAAAAACTGACAAAGAATAGTCATTAAATAAGGAACACATTTCCAGTTCGTTATCCGTCAGCTGTCCATTCCCAATTTTCAGAGGTCCTACTTTTTCCTTCACTTTCGTCCTATACACTTGAAAGAGCCCCTTTGGATTTGTCTTCGATTCATTAACAACTCTAATTTCATAGTCACGTTTAGCCTTTCTAATCCCCTTTTTTACTTCTTTTTAAAGCTGGACATATTGGTCAATAAGGTTAACCTCTCCTCTTCTGATGCGCCTATAAATTCCCCTTTTCTCCCCTAATAGATGCTTTAGCCTCCTGTTAATCCATTTGGGATCATTATTAATAGACCTAATTTCTCTCTGGGGAATGTATATACTCTGAGCACGGTGTACATTATTAAGAAAAAAATCATAAATGCAGATCCCTTCATAATCATAAGTATGATCATCGTAAATAAAATTGAGGGACTGATTACCTCATCTTCTGTACATAGTTCTACTGTCTTCAAGTTATGTCCTAGAATTTGTATTGATAAAGCCACTGGATGGCGAAACGTCTACAATAAAGATACCCAGATGTTGCACATGTGTCTTACTCTGTCAGACACTGCAACATCATGGAATCTTAATTCTGAGGACATGTACATAACCTTCACGACTACGTCAACTACTACTACAACTAACCCATCTCTTTGGGAAGGACCTACTTCCACTGGGGAATCCCGCCTACCAGTGAATTTGCCCTCGTCTGCTTCACCTGACGTTACTATATAAGCGCCAGGATTCTTTCTTCTGCTTCAGAGAACACTTCGACAGTGAGAAGCGATCAAGCGACTTAGCTCGAGTGGTGACGTGTGCTTACCTAACACATCGACGATCTCGCCTCTCTCGAAATTACCCCGTGTTGAGTAGTGCTTTGAGTAGTGCTTGCTGGACCTTCGTCTTCCTCTCCACCATCAGGATTGGTGCGTCGGTGGTTGCCGACCGAAGGGCAGGAAGCCTCTTGCTGCCTGAATTCTCTTCGCCTGTTGACTGCACGCCATACAGCCAGTCTCGCCACCACTCAGGATATACAGTGCTCCATCAAGCTACAGTTCACCTCCTCAGTGTCCTGCGCCAGGCAAGTACGTGTGTCTACTTACACGTACTTGCCTAGCTGAGTACTCTCACTTTTTGGCCGATTGTCACCTCCAATTACATCTTTTCGTAATTAGACGATGCCTTCGTTGCCTTCCACCTCCCACCCCCCTTCCACTCTCCCCCAACCTCCCACACCTGCCTCTGCTTCTACTAAATCCAATTCCTTCTCGCTAAACCTCAAATTTTCTAATCCTGATGCCACTATCTGTCCGGAAAATTTATTATATCAGATCACTGGTGCACCTCAACTTAAAGTCTTCAAAACCAACTCAGGCTTCAAACTCCTTCTTGACAAACATTCCTACGAAGCGTACACCTCAAGCGATACCAGACAAAAACTTCTCAACGCAGGCTTCACCATTATTTGGACTCCTGAGCACCGTGCCAAAAGCACAGTCATTGCTAAACACGTAGACTACTCTCTCCTGACAGCCTATGACACAGACAAAGAAGACTTAATAAAAGATATCAGTACTAAGAACAAAGTCTCTGTTGACGATATTTACAGACCAGAAAACTCTACCATTCTCAAAATACGCTGTTCTACTCCTGCTGACGCCTCTACACTCTTCAGTCAAGGAATCTTTGCCAAGACCATCCGCATTCCTCCAAACGCTCTCTTCACTCCGAACTTCCACCCAATCACACAATGTCTTAAATGCTACAAATTCGGCCACGACAAAAACACATGCACATCTACACAAGTCTGCTCCAGATGTTCAGCAACTGGCCACTTCTGGAATACTTGCAACCTCCCCCTTAAATGTTCTAACTGCGGCGGGTCACACACTGCAGTTGCAAATTCCTGCCCTTCTAGAAAGCACATTCTCTCCTCCCTCAGAGCAAACCAACCTCCCTCCCTACCCAACCCCTTCCCTGCTCCTCCCTCCCCTTCCTTACCTCCCTCCCCTTCCACACCTCCCTCCCCTACCCCCAATGCCTGGGCCTCCCCACGCACTTGGTCTACCTCTTCTACTCTACACACATCAAACACCAACACACAGACTACAAGCACTTCTCCTTCTACACCCACACTAGACTACAAAACTAACTGTCAACTTGCCACTGCTGCCCACTCTGCGATGGTAATCTCACAAGCTTACCAATCAGACTACTCACATGTCCTTAACCTAATCTTGTCTGCTAACAATCTTCCCTCTTTAATTATCCCTCCTTCCTGCTTCTCTTCCAAGCCTCCTACAACCTCTCCCTCCTTCCTCTCTCCCACCCCCCCACTTCCTACTCCCACCAGCTCTCCTCCTCCACTACCTCTCTTCACTACTTCTACACCTCCCACCAACACCCCTACTGCTACTGCTACGACCACCCCTCCCCCCACTTCCTTACCCACTTCATCCCCTTCCAAAGCTTCCACTTCCTCACAGCTTACCAAAACTTCCACTTCCTCTGCATCCACCTTCGCCCACTCCACCACAACCAAAACCTCATCCAGGTCCAACTCCACCTCCTCCAGACAAAATCCACTCAAACCTAAACCTACCCCAACTTCTAACGGACAGACCAAAGAACATAAAAACAGATCCATCTCTTCCTCCCCCTCCAGGAAACGGGTCCGTAGCACCTACAAACACACATCCACTGATGGCACCACTATCACGGGCTTTAATCCAAACTCCTCCCCCGACATTAACTTTGCTAAGACGAAACCATTAAATCACGTTTAAGGCGATTCAGTTCAACGTACGTTCTTACTTTACAATTAGACACCTACTGGCCGAGCTCCTTGAAGCAGAGAGGCCAGATATTGTTTTGCTAAACAGTACCTGCCTCAAAGCCCCTCAATGTATCCGCCATTATGGTTATACTGCACTACAGTCCCCCTATGATCCCCACGATGGGGTTGCCATCCTTGTCAATTCCAACATAAAACATGAATTTCTCCCAATCCCTTTTATTCACCAACACTGTCTTGCGGTCAGAATACACACCCACCTTGGCCCCTTTATCTTTTTCACCACCTATGCTCGCCCAAACACTACTCTCAACATACACGACCTCTCCTTAGTCTTCAACTACACCAACACACCAACTTACCTACTAGCTGACATGAATGCCAAACACACTGCCTTTCATCACACCAGTAACAACCAACTTGGTCACCAATTACTCAACTTCACAAACCATAAACACCTAATTCATCTTGGCCCAGACTTCAATACCTTCTTCAACCACACGGGCCAAGGCAAACCAGACATCATTCTGGCAAACCGAGCCAGCTCTCTATTTCAACATTACATCTCACCTGGCCCTATTACAGGCTCTGATCACATCCCAGTCATCTTACACATCTCCTCCAACCCTATCCTCATTCCAACCACACCTTCATTCTCCTACAAGAACGCTGACTGGGATGCTTTCAAACAACACATAGACAATATTAACCTCACCTATGACTACAACAACAAACCTATCTCTGACATCGATACTCAACTTGATCTCATCCAGGACACCATTACACAAGCAGCCAACATCGCAATACCAAAGAAAACTCACACCACTCGTTATTCCTTCAAACCGTCACTCAGAACAAGAAGACTAATTATCTGCTACCACAACCGCTTCCTCTACAACACACATAGATTTAATCAAGTCCGATTAGATCTCACTTACCTTAGAAACAACATTTTACACAGCCTAGACCAAGACCACAACAATCACTGGTCACGACTAATACAACAAGCGGACAGGCAGCGTGTTAAAAACACTAAAGCCTTCTGGAACTTTATCAAAAAAATCAGAGGCACTACTCCCACCAACAAATTCAAACACATCACCCACAACAACACACACATCTCAGACCCACAGGCTGCTACCAACATCTTCAAACACATCTGGGAGAACATCTTCCACGCTCACCCACCTCACCCTAACGTTATTCAACACATTCAGAACATAGAACACTGGAACACTGCACACACACAAGAAACAACACCAGACAGCCACATACATCTAGACACTCTTACCTCCTCCCAAGAACTCGACACTCCTTTCACCAACACAGACATTAAAACTCTCCTCAGACACCTTCCTCCAAAGGCTCCTGGTGCCTCTGGCCTAAACCATATTATCCTGAAACACCTTCCTGACTCTATCATTACTGCCTACACAAACCTCCTCAATGCCTCCCTTGCCTCTGGATACTTCCCTTCCCTCTTCAAAGCTGCTACTGCTATCCTCCTTCCTAAACCCAATAAAGACCACTCTGACCCTAGAAACTATCGCCCTATCAGCCTCCTCGAAACTTTAGGAAAACTCTTTGAAAAACTCATTAATCATCGCCTTCGCAGATACCTGGAACATAATTCTCTACTTTCAGATGGCCAGTTTGGCTTCAGAACACACAGATCCACACAGGATGCCATTAACATCATTCTCAACTACATCCACATAAACACAAAACAAAGAAACAGGACAGCCCTGGTTGCAAAAGACGTTGAAAAAGCTTTTGACACTGTGTGGCACGAGGGGCTCAAGTACAAACTCTGCACTAACTTCAACCTGCCTCTCAATACTCGTAAACTCCTCTGCAACTTCCTAGACGGCCGTACCATGAGAATCAAATTCCAAGGCTGTTACTCTGACTACTTCACACTAAATGCTGGAGTACCCCAGGGATCTGTCCTTTCCCCTACCCTCTACATTTTATACACTAACGACATTCCAACACCTATATACCACAACTCCATCACACTAGCCTATGCAGACGACATTACACAACTTATCACTCATGCCAATATAGATACACTCACACACAAAACACAAAATGAGGTTGACAGGATAGCCATCTGGGAACAAAAATGGAGGATCAAAACCAATGCAGCAAAATCCAGCATTACGTATTTTAACTACAGGAAACGTGATCCTCCATTACCTGTCGAACTCAGAACAGCTGACACCCGCACTTACTTCCCTATCACACAATCTGTCACTGTCCTTGGCGTTAATCTTGACTACCTTCTTCGTTTACACGGACACATTCACTCAAGGCATGCAATAGCTAGTAAGGCCCTTGCGGGCCTCTACAAGCTGAAACATGCCTCTCAACGCACCAAACTACACCTCTACAAATCCCTAATACGTCCTCTGATAACTTACTCTCCTCTAGCCCTCTCTCTTGCAGCAAAAACAAACTTACTTAAACTGCAGCGTGTCCAGAACAAGGCGCTGCGCTGGGTGCTTGATGTCAGATGGGAGGACTTCGCCACAAGCGAGTCTCTCCATGCCCAGTTAGACGTCCCTGCGCTGAATCTGTACTGGAAGAGGCTCAGTGACAGACAGATAGACAAACTTGAGACACGACATGACTACTGGACCTCTCTCCTTGACGAAGACATTCGCAGACCCACAAACCAACACAACCTTTTCTACTCCTTGCATGATCCTGCTCCTAACCCTACTTACAAATAACCTTGGATCCGCTGACAGGTACCTTCTAAGACAGGTACCATTCTCTGACCCACGTTCGCCTTAGCTTTTTTGGGTTAAGACATGACTCAGTTCTGCACTCCTCTCTAGCTCTAAAGGTCGCAAGTCCCTTACTCCCAGCTCACCCCACCGGAGTCCCAACAGAAGAACCGGAATTTCTCTTTTCAATATCTGTCCCACGATCGCCTTTGCTGCTGGGTTAAGCCCTGGCTCTATTTCTACGACTAAGAACACTCCTCTCCAGCACTATTCTTCGTCTGTCCCGTCTTCCCCGCTCATCCCATTTGGGATCTTACCTGAACTTTCGTTCGTTCGTTCGTTCTTCTGCTTCAGAATCTCCACGACTATGGTGCTGTTCGCACCTACTCCTAGGTTGAGGGACTGATTACCTCATCTTCTGTACATAGTTCTACTGTCTTCAAGTTATGTCCTAGAATTTGTATTGATAAAGCCACTGGATGGCGAAACGTCTACAATAAAGATACCCAGATGTTGCACATGTGTCTTACTCTCATCTTGTCGGTATTATATACCATTCGTACACAACTTGTCAGACACTGCAACATCATGGAATCTTAATTCTGAGGACATGTACATAACCTTCACGACTACGACAACTACTACTACAACTAACCCATCTCTTTGGGAAGGACCTACTTCCACTGGGGAATCCCGCCTACCAGTGAATTTGCCCTCGTCTGCTTCACCTGACGTTACTATATAAGCGCCAGGATTCTTTCTTCTGCTTCAGAATCTCCACGACTATGGTGCTGTTCGCACCTACTCCTAGGTTGAGGGACTGATTACCTCATCTTCTGTACATAGTTCTACTGTCTTCAAGTTATGTCCTAGAATTTGTATTGATAAAGCCACTGGATGGCGAAACGTCTACAATAAAGATACCCAGATGTTGCACATGTGTCTTACTCTCAATTTGTGTATTGTTCCAGTCACGGTATTGTGCCTTTTTATTCTTTATCATTTATTAGTTCAAAATATATATATAATATATACAAAAAATCTAAATAAAAAGTACCTAATGAGAAAGCGTTAGTGTTTGCATTTTATACTGATCTGTGATGGAATTTATTCCACCTGTCCTTCTCATTGTTCCCCTGCCTATGTGAACCCACGGGTCACCGTGACCGTTGGCACTCCCAACAGGTGGAAGAAAGAGGTGTTTCTTAATGGACTGTCCCACCTCTGGAGAAGTCGTGAAATGCCATTTATCGTCTCTGACGTATCTAAGTCGGCAATGACCTGATGTCAAGAGATGAGACTTTGTATCTTCAGGTCTTACAATCTCGGATTTATAAATGTCTTAGTGACTGACACTCACGTGTCAAGAGCATTCATTACTTGTTATCTTTGGCAACCTAGCCTAGACTGGCACTAGGCATCAGTTGAAAGCTTGGTCCAGGCAGTCTTGCTCAAACCAAACACCACGTATAGTGTCAACTATGTCCAGTGAGGGACATACACAGGACCCTAATGCCGACTTATAATTTTAATTGAGCCTCAACGCCTAGTTAAGAACAGCAGTGTGAGAATATCTAAGACTCATTTAAGTGATTTGTGGGTCTTTGGATCTAAGTCAGAATTCACAGTCAAGTGGAGTGAATGACCTCGTGGCCTTACTCGTTCGTGGTGTAAGTGTTATCTAGAAGAATTTTGATGACATTCAGACACAACGACCACCCATTAGATAAGACAGGAGTGAATGGATGTCTTGCTCTGACGTCTCTAGTACCGATACTCTGGTCTATTTTATACTCATGTCCAGTATAAATTGCAATCCATAATCTTGTGCAGAGTAGGTAGGAACCTAGTATAAGCAAAGTAGCACTGGTTCAAATTAATGAGTCTCAAAGTTGGTCAAGTGTGATCGCCACGCAGTAAGAATCAACGAGGCCAGTTGTACAATTCATCAGTGATTAAGTGCACTGGACACCTCTGACTGGTAATGAACCTGGCACCAGGTGTCGTCAAGGACATCATATTAGTAAGTAACCACTGTCCAGTATGCTTAATGGTAACAGCCCAGTCGAAGGGTAAAGTCCACGCGAATAGCTAGAATCAGTAATTATCGACAACAGCGTTAGTGTTTGTATTTTATATAGTTTATGTACCTTTTGACGCTACGGGAGGTCTTCGTCCCCCACGGCCCGGTCCCAGACCAGACCTTCTGGTTGCTGGCCTGATCAAATAGGCTGTTAATACTGGCTGTACGCAGTTCAACGTATACACCATAGCCCGGCTGATCAGGAAATGATTCGAGGAATTTATCAACTTTCCTCTTGACAGCGATAAAGTAATCACATTCTTAAACTAATTAGTTTTTATGCCTTTATCACATTAGTGTCATAATCTGAATAACATCACTTTTTAATGATTTAGTAATTTACACCATATGCTAATCCCGTGTAGGTAATTCAGTACAAAGACCGGTGAAAATTCGATCCTCCGTGCGCTAATAGTCGGACACGAACACTTTATGTACTTACCTATTTGAACAACTGTTTTATGGAAGCATTAGTTGTCACCAATCATGTTTTTCAGGACAATGTTAAGGACAAGACACTGCAACAATCATGTTCGTCATTACAGTGTTGCAACAAATCATGTTCGTCATGGCAGTGTTGCAACATGTTTGTCATGACAGTTGTCAGGATGAAAGGACAGAACAGTATTTCATTTAATTACATCAATTTGTTTATTTAGTGCCACCGAATTTAACACTTTTCAATTCTTTATATCCAACACAGCTTTATATGTTATACACTTCAAAGTGAACACTATTCAATATAATCACTGTCCTATACTCTCTCCACTATATAACATACACTCTTCTTTGTGCTATACACTCAACACCATTCTACAACATTAATAAAGGATGTTTTCGGAGGATCACCGGAAAGCTGTTGAAAAGCCTTGGGACCATTGCACTTATTGTGTTATCTTTCAGTGTACTCATGGCATCCCTGCTGTTCAGTGGGGATATTTTGCACTGTCTGTCAAGTCTCTCGTTTTTCTAGAGTGAGATATCTGTTTGCAGATTTAGGATCAATCCTAGGATTTTCCAGGTATAAATTATGATTTATTTTTCTCGCCTCCGCTCCAAGCAGTACAAGTCGAACGACTTCAAACATTCCCAGTAATCTAGGTGATTGAATTATACATGCAGTGAAGGTTTTCATACACATTTTTCAGGTCTGAATTTCGCTTGTCTGAATGGGGGGCTGTTAATGTACAACAATATTTCAGCCCATGAGAAAAAGTGACTTAAAGAGGACCTTCAGTGGCTTATACTACTACAGTGGCTTGTACTACTACTACTACTACTACTACCGCCACCTCTTCCTGCCTATATATAGCCGTCCTGCTCCACCTCTGTTAGTGTGATTTTGTCAATGGTCCAAGTCGGACCGAAACGTCGTCGTAAGCTTCTCTCTTTTATGTGCGGGTTATTTGTGCATCAGTGGCTTGGCATCTCTTCTTCTGAAGGCTCTCCTTATTCATTCTATCATTTTCTTCACATTTGTGATAATGACATTGTCGTGAGTTCCTCTGAAATTATCACTCCTAAGTCCTTCATGTTAGTTAATACTCCGTTTCAGCTTTTATTTCCACAAATTTTTCCACAAAGGAGTTATTGAAATATATCCTCACCGAAAATCACATTTTTCTGTGGACCACTAAAGACTTGGTATACATCAGCTCAGATATTCGTAGAGTCCTCAGTGGACAACATTCTTAAGCAGATTCAAGTACCATCTGCAAAAGAAGATACGGTGCTACGAATTATGTCCCTGTCTATGTCTAATACGAGGATGAGGAAAAGGATGAGGGGCGAGTATTGTGCCTTGGGAAACATAGCTTTTCTGAAGTATTAAAAAGGTAATACCTCATCTGCACACTTTTCCAGTTATTTCTTTTTCAAACATTTTGATCGCACCTGTTGAAGAATTTTGCAGTGTCTGTGTATACATATTTTTTTATTAGTTTAATATATACTAATATTCTGAGGTCCGGGGTTCAAATCTCCTCTGGTACGGCTGAAAAACATTACACATGAGACACCTGCTGTCCCTGTCCCTGTTCACCCATCAGTAAAATTGGTACCCGGGTGTTAGTCGACTGGTGTGGGTCGCATACTGGGACGAAACTGACCTAATTTGTCCGAAATGCTCAGCATAACAATCGGCTTTCTATATAGTAGTATATCATTGATGTCATTAGGCCTGTATACCTTGTACATGTACTTGTAGTAAATAAAGATATTATATTATTATTATACATTCATCACTTCTCTCTTCTCAGATAAATACAGCTCTCTGATCTCGTAAAAAGTAACTTGAAAGACAACAGAGGAAGACGACGAAGTAATAACAGAAAATGGTTGCTAAATTAAAAGGTGTAGAGGGGAAATATTTTAATTTGTGGGATGAAGTGCAGTGCTGAGACGGATAGTTGCAGTCATTGTTGGGGGTGTGCTGGTGATCGCTGGTGGTGTGTTGGTGACAAGCGGTGGTATATTGGTGACTGGCGGTGATGTACTGGCAACTGATGGTAGAGGTGGTCTGTTGGAAAATGACTGTGGTTGTAATGTTGTTGTTGTTGGTAGTGGTGGCGACAGCGGAGGATATGTGTGTGTGTACTCACCTATTTGTACTCACCTATTTGTGGTTGCAGGGGTCGATTCATAGCTCCTGGCCCCGCCTCTCCACTGATTGCTACTAGGTCCTCTCTCTCCCTGCTCCATGAGCTTTATCATACCTCGCCTTAAAACTATGTATGGTTCCCGCCTCCACTCCTACACTTTCTAGGCTATTCCACGGCTTGACTACTCTATGACTGAAGAAATACTTCCTAACATCCCTTTGATTCATCTGAGTCTTCAACTTCCAATTGTGACCTCTTGTGTCTGTGTCCCATCTCTGGAACATCCCGTCTTTGTCCACGTCGTCTATTCCGCGCAGTATTTTATATGTCGTTATCATGTCTCCCCTGACCCTCCTGGCCTCCAGTGTCGTCAGGCTGATTTCCCTCAACCTTTCTTCGTAGGACAATCCCCGTAGCTCTGGGACTAGTCTTGTTGCAAACCTTTGCACTTTCTCTAATTTCTTGACGTGCTTGACTAGGTGTGGATTCCAAACTGGTGCTGCATACTCCAGTATGGGCCTGACGTAAATGGTATACAGAGTCTTGGACGAATCCTTACTGAGGTATCGGAACGCTATCCGTAGGTTTGCCAGGCGCCCGTATGCTGCAGCAGTTATCTGACTGATGTGCGCCTCGGGAGATATGCTCGGTGTTATACTCACCCCCAGATCTTTTTCCTTGAGTGAGGTTTGCAGACTTTGGCCGTCTAAACTATATTGTGTCTGCGGTCTTCTTTGCCCTTCCCCAATCTTCATGACTTTGCATTTGGCAGGGTTAAACTCAAGGAGCCAGTTGCTGGACCAGGCTTGTAGCCTGTCCAGGTCTCTTTGTAGTCCTGCCTGATCCTCATCCGATTTGATTCTTCTCATTAACTTCACATCGTCCGCAAACAAGGACACTTCTGAGTCTATCCCTTCCGTTATGTCATTCACATATACCAAGAACAGCACAGGTCCTAGGACTGACCCATGTGGAACCCCGCTTGTCACAGGCGCCCACTCTGACACCTCGTCACGTACCATGACTCGTTGTTGCCTCCCTGTCAGGTATTCTCTGATCCATTGCAGTGCCTTTCCTGTTATGCATGCCTGATCCTCTAGCTTTTGCAGTAACCTCTTGTGAGGAACTGTGTCGAAGGCCTTCTTGCAGTCCAAAAAAAATGCAGTCGATCCACCCCTCTCTCTCTTGTCTTACTTCTGTCACCTTGTCATAAAACTCTAGTAGGTTTGTGACACAGGATTTTCCCTCCCTGAAACCATGCTGGTTGTCAATTATACACTTGTTTCTTTCCAGGTACTCCACCACTCTCCTCCTGATGATCTTCTCCATGACCTTGCATACTATACACGTTAGTGATACAGGTCTGTAGTTTAGTGCCTCATGTCTGTCTCCCTTTTTAAAAATTGGGACTACATTTGCCATCTTCCATACCTCAGGGAGTTGCCCAATTTCAAATGATGAGTTGAAGATCTTTAACGGTACACACAATATCTCTGCTCCCTCTTTAAGGACCCATGGAAAGATGTTGTCTGGTCCCACCGCCTTTGAGGTGTTAAGTTCGCATAGCAGCTTCTTCACCTCCTCCTTGGTTATATGTACCTCATCCAGCACTTGCTGGTGCACCCCCCTGCTGTGATTTCCTGGAGTCCTACTGGTTTCCACTGTAAATACTTCTTTAAATCTTGTGTTGAGCTCCTGACATACCTCCCGGTCGTTTCTTGTGAATTCCCCATCACCCTTCCTCAGTCTGATTACCTGGTCCTTGACTGTTGTTTTCCTCCTGATGTGGCTGTACAACAGCTTCGGGTCAGTCTTGACTTTCGATGCTATGTCATTTTCGTATTGCCGCTGAGCCTCCCTTCTTATCTGTGCATATTCGTTTCTGGCTCTTCGGCTAATCTCTTTATTTTCCTGAGTTCTCTGTCTTCTGTACCTTTTCCATTCTCTAGTACACCTAGTTTTTGCCTCCCTACACCTTTGGGTGAACCAAGGACTCGTTCTGTTCTTCTCATTATTTCTGTTTCCCTTGGGAACAAACCTCTCCTCTGCCTCCTTGCATTTTGTTGCCACATAGTCCATCATTTCTTGTACTGGTTTTCCTGTCACTTCCCTCTCCCACTGAATGTCTTGAAAGAAGTTCCTCAAGCCTGAGTAGTTCCCCCTTTTGTAGTTTGGTTTTTCCCAACCTATTCCTGCTGTTCTCTCCATTTGGAGCTCAACTATGTAGTCGAAGCACAGAACCACATGATCACTAGCTCCCAGGGGCCTTTCATACATATCCTCGATGTCAGAACTACTCAAGGTGAATACAAGGTCCAGTCTTGCTGGTTCATCCTCTCCTCTTTTTCTGGTAGTGTCTCTAACATGTTGATGCATGAGGTTTTCCAGTACCACATCCATCATCTTGGCTCTCCATGTATCGGGACCCCCATGGGGCTCCAGGTTTTCCCAGTCAATCTCCTTGTGATTGAAATCACCCATAACTAGTAACTTTGCTCCCCCCATGTGTGCTCTCCTGGCCACCTCGGCTAGTGTGTCGACCATTGCTCTGTTGCTCTCTTCTCTTGGCCTCCTGCAGTTCTGTGGTGGGTTGTACATTACTGCAATTATCACCTTATGTCCCTCAGACTGGATTGCTCCTACTAAGTAGTCCCTTTCGTCCGTGCCATCCATTCCTTCCATTTCCTCAAACCCCCACTGGTTTTTAATGAGCAGTGCAACTCCTCCTCCCCCTCTCCTCCCTCTGTCTTTCCTGAGGATTTGATATCCGGATGGAAAGATTGAATCTGTTATTATTCTGGTGAGTTTTGTTTCTGTGAGTGCTATTATGTCTGGGGATGTCTCCTTGATTCTTTCGTGCCAATCCTCATACTTATTTGTTATTCCATCTGCATTTGTATACCACACCTTCAACTTCTTTTCTAAGATTGTGGTCTGGGAGGTGTATTGAGGTTGGGGAAGTGGGAGACCTGATAAGGAACTATGGGTGGTTGCTGTGGGGGTGGAGTTTGTAATGCAGTGGGCAGGGGCATTGGATGTGGCATGGGTGTTTTGGTTTAGAGTGTTTGGTTGCACTGGGGTTGACCTGGTTGGGAGGCTTCTATAGGAAGTTGTGAGGGAGGCTGTATTTGATTTTCCCGTGTCTGGGATCTCCTGTCTGTCTTCTCCATCCCCTCTCTTTCCTCCTTTCGCCTTTGTACCGTCTCTCTCTGTTTCTGCCTTTCTGCTTGTGTTCTGTCACGGTCAAGATACACCTTCCTGTATGCCGGCATGTCCCTTAATCGTGCTTTCTCCTGCAGGATCCTGTTCCGAGTCGATTCTGCCTTGAAGGTCACTTTCACTGGCCGGGTTCTTTTTTTTACAAACCCCCCTATTCTCTGAAAATTTTCCAGCTGGGTCATGTCGTCTTCTCCTATTGCTTTCATGATGCTTTCAATTGCTTTTTTTCCCCTTGTTTTCTTGCTTCATATGTTTCCCCTTCAACTTCCTGGAGCCCATACACAAAGACTGACCTCACCCTTTCATTCTCCCACTGCATATCCCTGTGCATCCCCTCATTCAATTTGATTTCCTCCATTGCAGCTTTCCTTCCTTCAGTTTCACTAGCTAATGTACTTGGGCTCAGTGGCCTGTCATTTTCCCTTCTCGGCTTTCCCTGGGCTCTGCTGTGGTCTGTTAGGGCCTCCACATATAGCTTAGCTCTTTCATTTACTACAGTCTCCACTGATTGAGCTTCTACATGCAGTTTTGCGCCTTCTTTCCCTACAGTCCCCTTATTTGTGGCTGAGGTAGCAGTCTCTATTGTCAATCCCAAAATGTTCTTTAGTTCTTTAGGCTGTTTCAGATTTTTCGGTTCCTCTTCTAAACTCTGTATCCTGGCCTCTGCTGCTTTGACTTGCACCTCCCACTTCCTGCTTTCCATGTCTATCCTCTCTTCCATTCTCATGCTAAGTTCTTCTAGTTTCTTTTCCCATTCATGTTCCCCTTTTTGTGAGCTCTGCTGCCCAATCTTCCTTTGCAGTTTCCTCCTCCTGTCCCTTAGTTTTTCTTGTTGCTCTCTGGCAACCCATTTGTGTTTCATCCTGATTGCCTCAGAGTGGGAAACCTATGTAATTCTGTATGTTAGGTTAGTATTTTGTATGTCTGAGTGTGGGGGGGGGGAGGTAGTGGAGGAACTGTGGCTATGTGGGAGAGTAGTGGGGAGGGGGGAGTGGGAAGGAGGGAGAAGCAAGTGGGTGAGTGGGAGAGGGAGAGGGGGAAGGAGGGAGAGGTGGGGAGGGGGAGGGTGAAAGAGGGAGGGGAGGGATCACTTGAAGGAGTGAGATGTCGGTGGGGGAGGGGGGGAGTGTTTGTGTGAGTCTGGCAATGTGTGTGTGTGTGTGTGTGTGTGTGTGTGTGTGTGTGTGTGTGTGTGTGTGTGTGTGTATGTGTGTGTGTTGTGTGTGTGTTATGTGTGTGTGTTGTGTGTGTGTGTGTGTTGTGTGTGTGTGTGTGTGTGTTGTGTGTGTGTGTGTGTGTGTTGTGTGTGTGTGTGAGTGTCAGTGGTCCTTGACTGGCCGCAACTTCTTGTGACCTGACCCCCACTCTCCTGGGGCTTGACCCCACCTACTTACAATGTTGCCCTTAAAAGCTGTGTGTGTATGTGTGTATACGTGTGTATTGGGGAGGTATGAGGGCTAGATACTGTTAATACATACCAGTAATTCTGGGTTGTAAAAAGTGGAAATTGCTACTAGGGTCTAAAGCTTCTATGAGTGTCTGCCCTTGTGTGTGTGTGTGTGTGTGTGTGTGTGTGTGTGTGTGTGTGTGTGTGTGTGTGTGTGTGTGTGTGTGTGAGAGAGGGATGGTTAAGGGGGGGGGAGATGGTGTGGTTTAAAGATCCGTTATACACCTCTGTTACAACTGTCTTTCCTAGAAATGCTAGTATACAGAGTCTTGAACGAATCCTTACTGAGGTATCGGAACGCTATCCGTAGGTTTGCCAGGCGCCCGTATGCTGTAGCAGTTACCTGATTGATGTGCGCCTCAGGAGATATGCTCGGTGTTATACTCACCCCCAGATCTTTTTCCTTGAGTGAGGTTTGCAGTCTTTGGCCATCTAAACTATATTGTGTCTGCGGTCTTCTTTGCCCTTCCCCAATCTTCAAGGCTTTGCATTTGGCAGGGTTAAACTCAAGGAGCCAGTTGCTGGACCAGGCTTGTAGCCTGTCCAGGTCTCTTTGTAGTCCTGCCTGATCCTCATCCGATTTGATTGTTCTCATTAACTTCACATCATCTGCAAACAAGGACTATCCCTTCCGTTATGTCGTTCACATGTGTGTGTGTGTGTGTGTGTGTGTGTGTGTGTGTGTGTGTGTGTGTGTGTGTGTGTGTGTGTGTACGTGCGTGTACGTGCGTGTGTGTACGTGCGTGTGTGTACGTGCGTGCACGTGTGTACATGTGTGTTTACGTGTACGTGTGAGTGTACGTACTCGCCTAATTGAACTCATCTAATTGTGGTTGTTGGGGTTGAGCCTCAGCTCCTGGCCCCACCTCTCCGCTGGCCGCTACTAGTTTCACTCCTGACTGAGTAGGGCCTGTCATACCTAGTCTTCAATGTAAGTACGGATTCTGCCTCTACCACTTCACTGTCTAGACCATTCCACTTCCTGACCATTCTAAAGCTAAAAAAAAGTATTTCCTAACATGACTTACTCATTTGTGACCCCGTGTACCTCAGACCTGCCTCTCAGACTCTCCCTATCCACTTTGTCAATTCTGAGTATTTTATACGTCGTAATCATGTCACCTTTGGTCCTGTCCTTCAGTGTCGTCAAGTTTAGCTCCTCTAGCCTCTCCTTATTAGTCATACCCCTCAACTCTGGGACTAGTTTCGTTGCAAATATTTGCAATCTTTCTAGCTTCTTTACATGTTTAACCAGATTTGAGTTCTATATTGGCATTCCATACTACAAGACGAACCTGACAAGGTCGTAAATGCCTCTTTGTTGATATTCCTGAAAGCTACCCTTATTTTTGTGTTTGTACATATGTTCAAGTTGTAACTGTTCAATACAGTTACAAGGTGAGCACACTTGTTCCACCAGACATCACAGGAGGAGCAGTCTCGATTCCTAGAACAAGCTAGGGGCGACTAAGTGGATTATTATATTCATGGTGAAGTGCAAAACCCGTGCGGGTCATATATCGCCTGGGGAAAGGAAGGGGTCGGGTGTAATGAGGTTTTGTCTGAGGAAGGCGAGGACAGTTCCAATTCCTCTGATCAAGAGCCCTTTACCCTTCTTGTCATACTAAACTTCACAAAGATCTTCCTTGTCACTATGTGACAAAAAGCGATCTTAAAACCAAATCCCAAGTGGTCGGGCGTCTTACTTTTTTCTTTAGCCATCTTTACGTGTGTATAAAAACCTTTTCACTTTTCTATTTTACCCATATCCCTCCTCCCATTATTCCTGGCTAGTCACATTGCCACTACAACGTAGCCATCAACAAACCCCAAAAAGCCATGTCATAACACGCACACCTTTCAAAAACACTTCCGAAAGGTGATTATTGTTTGGAAAAAAATGTTATTACTGTTTATAGTTCTTGTTCATTGAGAAGGTCAATGTCGTTACCACGTGATCCTCTTCGTCGATATTGTGATGGCACTTTCCTCTTGGATGCTTGTTAGTTACTATTTTGTCCTAGGCACATGTCGATTAGACACTAGGCCTGTTGTATATGCATGCATATTTGTGTGTACTCACCTAATTGTGATTGCAGGGGTCGAGACTCGGCTCCTGGCCCCGCCTCTTCACTGAGTGCTATACTAGGTCCTCTCTCTCCCTGCTCCATGAGCTTTATCATACCTCATCTTAAAGCTATGTATGGTTCTTGCCTCCACTACCTCACTTGCTAGGCTATTCCACTTCCTGACTACTCTATGACTGAAGAAATACTTCCTAACATCCCTTTGACTCATCTGAGTCTTCAACTTCCAATTGTGACCTCTTGTTTCTGTGTCCCCTCTCTGGAACATCCTGTCTCTGCCCACCTTGTATATTCCACGCAGTATTTTATATGTCGTTATCATGTCTCCCCTGACCCTCCTGTCCTCCAGTGTCGTCAGGGCGATTTCCCTTAACCTTTCTTCGTAGGACATTCCCCTTAGCTCTGGAACTAACCTTGTCGCAAACCTTTGCAGTATCTCTAATTTCTTGACGTGCTTGATCAAGTGTGGGTTCCAAACAGGTGCTGCATACTCCAATATGGGCCTGACGTACACGGTGTACAGTGTCTCGAACGATTCCTTACTAAGGTATCGGAAAGCTATTCTCAGGTTTGCCAGGCGCCCATATGCTGCAGGAGTTATCTGGTTGATGTGTGCTTCCGGAAACGTGCTCGGTGTTATACTCACCCCAAGATCTTTCTCCTTGAGCGAGGTTTGCAGTCTTTGGCCACCTAGCTTATACTCCGTCTGCAGTCTTCTTTGCCCTTCCCCGAACTTCATGGCTTTGCATTTGGCGGAGTTAAATTCGAGAAGTCAGTTGCTGGACCAGGTGTCCAGCCTGTCCAGGTCTTTTTGAAGTCCTACCTGATCCTTATCTGATTTAATTTTCCTTATTAGCTTCACATCATCTGTGAACAGGGACACTTCTGAGTCTAACCCTTCCATCATGTCATTCACATATACCAAAAATAGCACTGGTCCTAGAACCGACCCCTGTGGGACCCCGTTCGTCACAGATGCCCACTGTGATACCTCATCACGTACCATGACTCGTTGTTGCCTCCCTGTCAGGTATTCTCTGATCCATTGCTGTGCCCTTCCTGTTATATGTGCCTGATCCTCTAGCTTCTGCACTAATCGCTTGTGAGGAACTGTGTCGATGGCCTTCTTGCAGTCCAAAAAGCAGCAGTCAACCCACCCCTCTCTCTCGTGTCTTACTTCTGATACTTTATTATAAAACAGGATTTGCCTTCCATAAATCTGTGCTAGTTGGCGTTTATACTCTTGTTCCATTCCAGGTGCTCCACCACTCTCCTCCTGATAATTTTCTCCATGACTTTGCATACTGTACATGTCAGTGACACTGGTCTATAGTTTAGTGCCCCTTTTCTGCCTCATTTTTTAAAAATGGGACTTACATTTGCCGGCTTCCATACCCCAGGTAGTTGCCCAGTTTCAAAGGATGTGTTGAATATTGTGGTTAGTGGCACACACAGCAATCCGGCTCCCTCTCTAAGGACTCACGGGGAGATGTCCGGTCCCATTGCCCATTGTGTGTGTGTGTGTGTGTGTGTGTGTGTGTGTGTGTGTGTGTATATACTCACCTATTTGTGGTTGCAAGGGTCGAGACTCGGCTCCTGGCCCCGCCTCTTCAGTGATCGCTACTAGGTCCTCTCCCTGCTCCATGAACTTTATCATACCTCGTCTTAGAGCTATGTATGTTTCCTGCCTCCACTACATCACTTGCCAGACTATTCCACTTTTTGACAACTATGACCGAAGAAATACTTCCGAACATCCCTTTGACTCATCTGAGTCTTCAACTTCCAATTGTGACCCCCCTTGTTTCTGTGTCCCATCTCTGGAACATCCTGTTGTGTGAGTGCCATCTGTTTGACACTTATGCTTTTTATCTACCATCTCCTTTTGTCTTTGTTAATAAATAATCATAATTCAAGTCTCTTAACCAATATGCAATTGCATTTAATGACCGTATATACAATAAATTTCCTCCACAAACTCGACGGTGTTATTTAATGTCGTAATGTAAAGACAGTCCTTTGCTAAATATCTCATTACTTGTTATTTGCCTGTTTATTTGGGGGTCATCGCCCCCGCAACCCGGTTTTCGACTTGAACTCCCGGTTTGATAGCCTGGTCATTCAGGTTTTTGATGCTCGATGCACGCAGTCCGTTGTAGGTACCGCAGCTCGTCTGATCAGGAACTGCCTAAAAGGAACATTCTCAGTGTTGGTAACTTCCCTTATATTTGAAGGAGAGTGTTGAAAAAACACATCGGAGCCATTATGCCTGCTGAGTTATTTCGCAGTCCATTTATTCATCTTTCGAATTCCTTAGATTTCGGCTTACACTATCCGATGATGATGAAATTTAGTGAATAGGCGTTAAAAAGAGCAGTTGTTGAGCTCAAGTCATGTGTTGACAAGCTTGTGTCAGGTGTCGATGGACAGGCAAATTGAGAACTCTTAACGCCTGACCCTCATTATGTGCGCGCAGGTTTGTAATGTTCCGCCTCCTCTGATCCGCTTACAGCTGCGGTGTTGGTGAGGGTTTTTGTGCAGTCTTCCTCTAACAGTGGCAGCACAGTACTGGTCTGTATACCATTGACGGTAATAATAGGTAGTGTAGGGCAGATAGTTATATACAGTAGTTTACGTTTGCATAATAAAATATACATATCTGTGGATTTATAAAATGAACGAGTAGAAGGAGAAATGAAGAAGTCCAAATCTCCTCAAGAACCCCTCCTCAGTCCTTTGAATAATACTTTTGGTAGCTCAACATCACCCAATCCCCAATCTACGTATTTTCTGCATGATATTTACACAACACATTGCCATCAAATACAATATCTCTATTGTCACCAGCCTCTTCCTCGATGCAGCATTCAAAACCCATGCTAGGTACCATTACAATGGCACATTACCCATTTTGCTTCTTTCTCCACAGATACCTCAGTGACCTCCATCGAAGACACCGCGAGACTCCAAGCGGACATCAACCAAATCTTCGAATGGGCCACTCAAAAAATATGAAGTTCAACGAGGAGAAATTTCAACTACTCAGATATGGGAAACTTGAAGAAATTAAAAATGTATACGGGTATACGACAAATAGAGCGGAAAAGTAATGTGAAGGACCTGGGAGTGATAATGTAAGAGGATCTCGCCTTCAAAGATCACAACAATGTATCTACCGCATCCGTTAGGAAAATGATAGGATGGATAATGAGAACCTTCAAAACTAGGGACGCCAAGCCCATGATGATTCTCTTCAAATTGCTTGTGCTCTCTAGGCTGGAATACTGCTGTACACTTACGGTCCCCTTCAAGGCTTGCGACATTGCAGACCTGGAGAGTGTACAAAGAAGTTTCACTGCACACGTAAGTACGAAAAGGCATCTAAACTACTGGGAACGGTTGTAGGTCCTTGATCTGTATTCCCTGGAATGCAGGCGAGATACATGATAATATACACTTGGAAAGTCCTGGAGGGATTGGCACCAAACCTGCACACGAAAATCACTCCCTATGAAAGCAAAAGACTCGGTAGGAGATGCAACATTCCCCCGATGAAAAGCAGAGGCGCCACGAGTACACAGAGAGAACACAGTAAGTGTCCGGGGCTCCATCATGAGGCCTGGTGACTAACTTACTGCCTCCATACTCCCTCCAGTCTCTCACTGCCTATATTTTTTTATACTCTTACCACCTTTCTCTTTCCTATGTTTACGTCAAATCTTATTTTACATAAACTCCCAAATTCGTCACCAGTCTTTGCAACTTCACTTCTGAATCCCCCAAAAGTCCCTGTTGTCGGCAAAAAGCAACTGTGACAATTCCCACTCCGTACCGAATTCACTATCTGTCAGTTTCACACTTCTCCCAACACCCTAGGATTCACTTCTTTTACAGCCCCATTGATAAATATGCTAACAACGGCGGCGGCATCACACATCCCTGTCAAAGGCCAACTTTTACTACAAAATAATCTCCATCTCGTACATACCCTAACCTGAGCCTCGCTATCCACATAAAGAAACATTATATATATGTCGTGCCGAATAGATAAAACTGGTCAATTAATAGGTACATTTAAAATTAAATCCTTTCTAAAATTTTCTCTTATACGTTTTCAAATAATTTTTTTTCATTTATGTTAATATAAAAATTAATAATTTTGCACCAAAGAACCTCAGAAAACTTAACTAACCTTATTATAACAAGCGCAATTTAACTTAACCTAATTCAAAAAGATATTTTAGATAACGTTCAGAATGATTTTTGCGAAATTATTGCATACACAAATTTTCGCTTGCCTTATTCAGCATGAAGAGCGTTGCTATTTAACCCATCTCCAGGACTCGCCTTTTTCCCCTCGTCAATTCTATGATTCACCTCATCCTTCATAGACCCATCTGCTGACACGTCCACTCCTAAATATCCGAATACATTCACCTCCTCCATACTCTCTCCCTCCAATCTGATATCCAATCTTTCGTCACCTAATTTTTTGTTATCCTCATCACCTTACTCTTTTCTATATTCACTTTTAATTTCTTCTTTTACATACCCTACCAAACTCATCAACCAACCTCTGTAACTTCTCTTCAGAATCTCCCAAAAGCACAGTGTCATCAGCAAAGAGCAACTGTGACAACTCCCACTTTGTCTTAGATTCTTTATTCTTCAACCCCACACCTCATGCCAACACGCGAGCATTCACTTCTCTTACAACCCCATTTATAAATATATTGAACAATCATGGTGACATCACATATCCTTGTCTAAGGCCTACTTTTACTGAGAAATAATCTCCCTCTCTCTCCTGCATACTCTAACCTGAGCCTCACTATCCTAATAAAAACTTTTCACTGCTTTCAGTGACCTACCTCCTATTCCACACAGTTGCATCATCTGCAACACTGCCCCCCACTCCACCCTGTCATATGCCTTCTCCAAATCCATAAATGCCACAAAAACCTCTTTACCCTTATCTAAATACTGTTCACCTATATGTTTCACTGAACACTTGGTGTGCACACCCCCTACCCTTCCGAAAGCCTCCTTGTTCATCTATCCTACTCTCCGTCTTACTCTTAATTCTTTCATTAATAACTCTACCATACACTTTACCAGGATACTGAACAGACTTATTCCCTTATAATATTTGCACTCTCTTTTGTCCCCTTTACCTCTATACAAATGAACTATGCATGCTCTCTGCCAATCCCTAGGTACCTTACCCTCTTCAACACATTTATTAAATAAAAGCACCAATCACTCCAAAACTATATCCCCACCTGCTTTTTAACATTTCTATCTTTATCCCAACAGTCCCAGCTGCCTCACCCCCTTTCATTTTACCTACTGCCTCACGAACCTCCCCCACACTCAAAACTCTTCTTCATTCCTACAACTTGTTATTACTCCTTGCCCTATACACGAAATCACAGCTTCCCTATCTTTAACATTTAACAATTCCTTAAAATATTCCCTCCATCTTCCCAATACCTCTAACTCTCCACTTAATAACTCTCCTCACCTATTTTTAACTATCAAATCCATTCGTTCCCTAGGTTTTCTCAACTTATTAATGTCACTCCATTTAAGAAGGCACTGAATCTGTCACTGGAAGATCAGCAATGGGATCAGGCAACTCTTCCAGTGTAGGTAGCTTTACCTGTAATTCTGTCCTTGTGTTTGGCTTCCAGTGGATTAGTCAAGGAGATTGTCCCCGAAAGACCCCAGGTTCATTGAAGCAGCCATGCGGTGGGACACCCTTGCCGACTCCTCCAGCAGACCAGCTCCTCCCAAAGAGCACAGTCTCACTGGAACAAACTGATCATAGAAAAAATCGCCAACACAATGCTTACCAACGCTCCAGGAAAGGACAAAGCTTGTCTCCTAGTGGTGAAGGCAACACATTAAGGACCTATACATAGATGGTATTCGAAGGTCATGAGAGCAGACAAAGTAGCGAAGGCAATGAGCATCGCAACGATCAGCTAAGGAAGGAATGTTCGCCTTAGCATAGAGGCTTTCAACCGGGGATGAGCGAAAGGCACCAAGGCATAAACGTAGACCTTGATGATGAAGGGGATCTAACTTAGAGAGAGTGGTAGAAGCTGCAGAACAGACTTGGCCTCCATAATCCAGCTTGGACAAGACTAGGGTGGAATGCAAACGGAGAGTCCGGCGATCTGCACCCCATGAACGATGCTCAAGAATTTTCACGAGATTCAGCCGACCATGGCAGGCAGCCCTCAAAGAGGAAATGTGAGGTTTCCATGCCAACCGGCGATCGAAGAGAAGGCCAAGAAACTTGGCCGTATCACATTACGAAATACGTGAGCCATGTAAATACAATGGAATATTTGGGACAAGAGGATATCTAGTGAAGGTAATTAAATGGGTTTTTGTACTAGAAAATTTAAACCCAAGAGAAGTGGCCCAATACTAAACCCGGTCAATTGCATCCTGAAAGGAGGCCGCTACCAGGCGACAGTGAACGCCTGCTTAAGCTATAGCAAATTCATCCACATAAAGTGATGACCAAATATGCGATGGAAGAACGGAAGGTAGGGCATTTAGAGCCGAGAGCAAAAGGGTAGTGCTAAGGATACAACCTTGTGGGACACCATTGGCCTGAATAAAGGCAGAGGAAAGCGAGGTGCCAACACGGACACGAAAATATTTGTCAGATAAGAAAGCAGTAAGGAAAGTTGGCAGATTACTGCAGAGGCCTAAAGAGTGGGCCTGGGCTAAAATGTTATACCTCCAAGTTGTGTCATATGCCTTAAGATAAAAAAAATTGCCAGGACAGAGTGTTTGTTAGAAAAGGCATTTCGCACATACATATCTAAGTCGAGCAAGGGGTCCAAAGTAGAGCTGCCCTTGTGAAAGCAAGATTACACTGGTCAGAGCAATGGGACGGTAGTGAGAGGTATCAAGCCCCGAGGTGCCTGGTCTGCGAAACTGTAGTACAATGACAGATTTCCACTGTTAAGGGAGAACCCCTCGGGTCCAAATAAGACTGAAAAGATGCAAAAGGACTGTAAGGACTATAGAATGCAGATGCCGTAGCATACTGATATGAATATCATCAGGCCCAGCTGCCGATGACTAGCAGGTGGAAAGCGTGGACTCTAGCTCTAGGAGAGCGAAAGATACGTTATACGGCTCCATTCCATTAGAGGAGACATCTAAGGGCAACTGCTCCTTGGTAGACTTAAGACGCAAGAAAGGAGGGACAAAGGTGAAGCCCTTAGGAGACATGGGCAAGATGGAGAGATGCGCTTGTGGGGATAGAAGAGTCCTGCAGTGAAACAGGAGAAGAAGAAAGTTGGGAGGTAACTGAGGAAGAAGACTGGGGGGGGGGAAGGAGAAGAGGGGACTACAAGAATGGGGGGATGAACCTCCACCTCGTGTGAGAATTAGAAAGGGGGTGAGAACCAGGCACTGAGGCCGAAAAGGAAAACTGTTGGGAAATTGTGAGCACAGGAGGATTGCGAAGAGACTTGGGCTTATGAGACAGGTTTAATTTAGCAGGTGATTGGTGCGAAGAAGATGCAGGCTTGCGAGGCCTTGCAGACTGAGAAACTAGCGGGCGAGGAGAAGTAGAGGTGGGAATAGGTAAGGAGGGGGTTTTAGAACGTAAAATCGCAAATGAATTAGAGATGGGGTTGGGACCGCCAAGGTTGGAGGCCTCCTAGCTACCCGTGAATAAGAGATATGAGGAAGATTCCCCCGAAGGCGGTGGAGAGAGACAGCCATAGTGTAAGGCCTTCACTTTCCTTAACACAATGGATTTTTCATCCCTTACAATAGACTTGACAACGGTGGGAAAAAGAAGGATGAGATTCATTGCAATTGAGACAAGAGGGGGGAAGACTGCCAGATGTATCGGCATAATCTGTGGCACTGCAGACCGGGCACTCTGCCGCAGATCTGCAGTATTTAGTGGGGTGTCCAAAGCACCAGCAATTTCGACACTGCTGGGGAATAAGGACTACTTTACGGACCTCTAGGCGATGGCCCGCGATATAAACGGAGGAGGGGAGTTCAGGGCAGTCGAAGGTTAAGAGGGCGATGTTACTGGGAAAGCGCCTCCGCCCGCGAGCGTGCAGGATGTACCCACTTTGAGAATAGGAAGGTCCTGAAGGGCTAATTGCTCTAAAATATCTGCAAGACAGAAAATCACTTTGTATAATGGTACGAGGTAAAACCACCGTACCACTGCAAGAATTGAGAGTAGCATGCTTATGAACTACGACTGGAATGTTATCTATGGAAGTAATATTGGAAGGAAAGAGCATGAGCTTGTTCTGAATTCTGAGCTGTAACAATGCACATACTGCTTCGAAGAGCATAAAAGGATATATTTTGACCAAAGTGTCGTAAAAGAGCCTTACCAATACTATGGTCACAAAGATAATCAGTTGGAGATGTTGGCTGTAGGGAAAAGAATTTAGTCCACTGCATACTTCTAAACATGGTGCGCAAAGGAAGTGAGTGTCACATAAGTCGTTTTTGGATAGACATTGAAGAACCGTCATCAGTATTTGGTCTGGAACATTTAGGAGTAGTACCGCGAGCAGCCTGATCTGAGGGTGGTGTGCGATCAAAAAACTATCGCACCTATTCGGGGAAGCCAGATGCATTGCTAAAGGCATGCAAAAGGTAGAGGCATTAAAAGAAACGGGTGGCGCCTCAACACCTGGAGCAGGTGACGAAGCATCACCAGCAGATGGTACAGGGGTATGAGAAAAGTCTAGAGAATGGTCCAATAACGAAGCCGTGTCAGAACAGGATGTGGGAACAGAAAGGGGTCTGGGAGGAGGAGGGTTATCACAGAACGAAGAGTCCATGATAGTGTTGCTTCTTTCTTATTATTACAAAAAAAAAGAATGCAGGAAAGAAAAAAAAGAGGGACAGCGGAGGGACAGTCAATAGAAGGCATGGAAGGACAAAGTTCCTCCACTCATCCGAGAGGGCTTCAAGCCCACAAGCAGTGCAGATGCAGTGTGGAACCCGTGCCATACCCTATCCTTCACACCAGTAAACCAGTGCTCCAGGATAGCAACCTCACATCTACCGAGCCACCTCGGCGGGCAAAAGAAAGGGTGGTCGGAAACCTACCACAAAGCATACCTCCTTCGTCTGTCACCTCCCAGAACCGACAGGCAGCCTCTGGAAATACACCCATCATCTGCAGGACACCCCTCCAACTTCTTGGAAATCTGGGAAAGAAGCAGGGCACTTCCAGACAATTCAGATTCCATGGCAAACTACACCACTCCCGAGTGACCCTACGGAGTGGGAACAATCTCAGCACACTTTCCCCTACCTAGAAACCATAATACCAGAGGGGAGGACCCCAGAGACAACAAACGGGATGGAGAAAGGGGAGGGTTGGGAGGGGAAGAGGAAAGGGGGAAAAAGAGGGGAGAAAAGGGAGGATTGGGGGCTACTTAGATTCGGTCTGAGGAAGGAGACCAAAGGAAAGGGTTTAATTCCTTAGACTGAGTGCCCCTTCGCCGCGTCAATGAGCCCCCGTTGAAGAGGGGATAACCAGAAGATCAGCAAATATGAAGGCCTTTACCCTTGCTATAACTTCATCCTAGTAGGGTCGGAGACCCTTGGAACATGAGGCAAGTGTGCTCTAAAGTTCTTCGCAGAGCTGGGTGAAAATCTCATCACAGAAACCAAGGATCACTGAGCGGCCAGCTTCCTCTTTCAGAGACTCAGTGTTGCGATCCAGAGGCAAAATGCCTGCAGCATTCTGGGCACGCGGCCCACCGCCGGGGAGCTGGATGAAGTATTCGAGATATAGCTCTGAGATGTTATCTATGTTGTTTTACTCCCTACTGTATTTTTGTCAATGTATTTTGTCTTTAAAGTGCACATAAAATATAGAATATAGGGGGTGGTAGGAGAAGACAATATTCAAACAGCTCCGGGGAGAACCCTGAGTTTTCCCTTAAGTAAGTTTATACTCTGAGGATGAGGGTCCCCAGCACAGTTCCAGAGTTGTTACCGAGATTATATAATTTTATATATATATATATATATGTCGTGCCGAATATGTAAAACTGGTCAATTAGCAAGAACTAATTTAAAATTAAGTCCTTTCTGAAATTTTCTCTTATACGTTTAAAGATATATTTTTTTCATTAATGCTTATGTAAAAATTTATAATTTTGCACCAAAAGGAACTTAGAAAACTTATCTAACCTTATTATAACAAGAACAATTTATTTTAGCCTAACCTAACTAAATATATTTTAGATTTGTTTACAGTAATTTAATACTAAACAAACACAGTGAAATATATTTTTTTCGTTAGGTTCAGAATGATTTTGCCGAAATTATTGCATACACAAATTTTCACTTGTCCTATATGGCAAGATGAGCGTTGCTATTTAAGCCAAGATCGCAAGTTCTGCCTATTCGGCACGACATATATAAATATATATATATATATAATATATATATATATATATATATATATATATATATATATATATATATATTTATATATGTCGTGCCGAATAGGCAGAACTTGCGATCTTGGCTTAAATAGCAACGCTCATCTTGCCATATAGGACAAGTGAAAATTTGTGTATGCAATAATTTTGCCAAAATCATTCTGAACCTAACGAAAAAAATATATTTCACTGGGTTTGTTTAGTATTAAATTATTGTAAACAAATCTAAAATATATTTAGTTGGGTTACGCTAAAATAAATTGCTCTTTTTATAATAAGGTTAGGTAAGTTTTCTAAGATTCTTTAAGTGTAAAATTAAAAAAATTTACATTAACATTAATGAAAAAAATATATCTTTAAACGTATAAGAGAAAATTTCAGAAAGGACTTAATTTTAAATGAGTTCTTGCTAATTGACCAGTTTTACATATTCGGCACGACATATATATATATATATATATATATATATATATATATATATATATATATATATATATATATATATATATATATATATAATTATATTAATATTAATAATAATAATGCCAAAAATATCATCCTCTTGCAGACGGGATGCGAACCTACGATAGAATGCTACTCATGGTATCTACTTACTGCAATGTGAACAAGGGCAACAAGTGTAAGTAGACTTTCCAATACGTCTCACCCTGCCAAGCATATCAACCACAACAGTCGACTAACTCCTAGGTACCTACTTTATGTTCGGTGAACCTCCTTGACTCTTCCTAAGCAATAACAACTGACAGAAGAGTGCTGTTGTATTACAGGCATCAACAACCTGATTTACAAGAACAATCACACAATCCTCATGTGATTATGTTAGACACGATCAACATACACACACCACTGAATGTTAAAACAAGCTGCAGTATTTAAGTGATATGGCGCAGGAGTTTTAATATGTTCGTGCATACAGGCTTGTCATTATTATCATCCATGTACACACACAGATGTGTGTGTGTAACGTGTACGTGAGTTTTACTATGTACACACAAGCGAGTATGTGTGTGCCTGTTTGTGTGCGTGCATGTACGCACGGAAGGACAATAAGAAACAGAATATTTTAATACATCACTTACCCATAAGGAATGTTTAACTCCACGTGCTTTCATGATCTTTCAGCCACATTTTCAATGAACAGTAGGCGATTCAAAATAATATGCATCTTATATACGGAAGCGACGCACCATACATATAACAGATCACCCCCAGGATGCGACTCTACAACAGTTGAATAACAGGCACCTATTTACTGCTACCTCGAGGATACCTTAAGGACGATTCAGGGAGTCAACGCCCCGCGGCCCGATTCCAGACCAAGCCTCCTGAAAGATCAAGGCTTGATCAATTAGGCTGTCAACTGCTGACCGGAGGCAGTCCAATGTACCAAGCACAGCCCGGCTGATCAGGCGCTGATCTGAGGAACCTTACCAATTCTCTTTTGAAGATAATAAAAGGTTTGTTGATAAACTTTATGTAAAGCATGGTTTATAACTGACGTACTTATAGAAAGCTCCTGGTCATGCAGAGCATTTCGGGCAGCCTTATTATAACTTTTAACTTACAATTACTACTAGAATTTTTGCAAGAATTTATTGGATGTTTTAATAAGACAAGTCGTTATAACAATTGTGGAGGTTATTACGAATGTTGGTCGAATAAAAATGGTATGTTTAATACTCGTACAGAGTTACAACACTCCTGTAAGTTTTTAATTATATTCTTGCAAGCCTTAAATTGTATTTCGCTCTCTTCCTGAAGGATCGTAGTTCGATTCCCGACACGAGTGGTAACGCTGGGCATGTTTCCTTACACCTGTTGCCCATGTTCAATTAGTAGTAAGTAGGTACTGTACTTGGGTGTTAGCTGAAGACTGTAAATAGGATCCTAAGACAGGGTTAGGTTTTGAAATGAACTGAGGTAGGATAACACCTCTTAGTCATTAAATTCAAGTATGTCAAAATATGCTTCCAAAACTTGTTTTCCCAAAATCTTGGTCTTCACATATACAGTATGATTATCTTATATATGTAATAAGGTAGGGATATATCTGCACCACAGTTCTCTTATATTGACAAAATCGACAAATTTAGCTGTACTACTGCACGTGATACCGTACTCAGAGCTGCAATACTGCATGTAATATTACATTCAGTTGTAGTGTTAAATGGCAGCAGTAGTTTCGTATCCTCCTCTCTTCTGAACCGTTAATTTGCACTAGGTTCTCATGCCGCTCCTGCCAATACTATATTATCAATATGCTGAACCAACACCACACATGCCAACACCTTTCTTACTTACTAATCTCGTCTTACAAGATACTTTTAAAGATGATGTGAGAGTTCGTTTTACATCTCTCTCTCTCTCTCAGCTTTGCATATGTGGAACATATACAAACATCTACGTACCACATAACATTTGATAATTATTATTTTTATTATTGGGAAGCGCTAGACGCACTGGGGTCATACAGAGCCTAGAGAATAAGAGTTAATCACAGTTGATCCGAGGAAGAAAAGTTAAACTTCAGTTTCTTGGATCAAGAGCTCTTTGCTGTCATCGAGACGCTCCCTCTTGCAGGAACACTCATTCATTAACATTGAGTCCCAATTTCGCATAAGAAAGGCGAGGTGATTAATACACGAGAGTAGCCTTGCTGGACCTAGCTTGGTCACAAAGTAAAAACAGGTCAGTGAACACCAACCATCCAGGGAGGTACTACCGTCCTGCCAGTAGTGTGTGAAACTGAAATCTTTTCATTTCTTGCACTGGCAGTATTGCTGAGCTTTTCTTTCTGTCTCGTGAACATATTAAGTTGCAAGATGCAGTTGTATTCGGTATACACATATATTTCCTCTCGTATATGCTTCTGAATAGTTCTTAATCCTGTAATATTTCCTTTCCAACCTAGGAGGCCTGGTCTGAGGCCGGGCCCAAGGGTAAATAATGCTAAGAATCACTAACAGATAACACGCTCTCTCCATACCACAGCTACTCTCTCTGCCATATGTACATAAAAAGGATGAGTACAAGAGGAGAGGAAGAGAGTGCATATAATAAATGCAAGAAAGTTTGTATCTATCCCACGGTCAATTTCCAGGATACATTAAGCTTCGCATAAATTTTCATCACATTTCCTGCGCCTCTCTGGCTTCACATGGTCCCAGAATCGCTACCTGACCAGGAAAATCGACAACAGCATAACAAAAAATGATAACACCAACAGAATTTAACAACAGCAAATCGAAGTGTTGTAGTTTATTTTCATTAGGGTACTCAGACGAGACCCACAGTAAGACCACTAACTCGCTGGCAACTATTTATTGTTATAATAACAGGGGCAGCATGTGTAACAGTTTCCCACATGTCCCGCCACGCCAGAGAATCGAATCCCGGTCTTTTCGGTTGTGAGCGTAACGCTGTAGTGGGTATATGAGATCAGAAGCCGCCACCAGCTTTATCGTCACTCACGAGGTCTATCACGCCACAAAACTGTTTGTTCCAACTTCCATGGTCGTCGACTCTATTATTAACAAACAATAAAAGAACAGCGAGAGGTTGAAGCCTCTCGGGGCTCCGATCGCAGATCATTTCAATGTTTCGTACTGTTTCGCCTATGTAGGAGGTGGTGTACACCGGAGTGAACGAACTTTAGTGAGAAGGAAGGGACTTCAGAGATATATCACTGGAGGTTTGACCCACTAGTACTGTTACCTGGAGGTTACCTGGAGGGTATTCCGGGGATCAACGCCCCCGCAGCCCGGTCCATGACCAGGCCTCCCGATGGATCAGGGCCTGATCAACTAGGCTGTTACTGCTGGCCGCACGCAGTCCAACGTACGAGCCACAGCCCGGCTGATCCGGCACTGACTTTAGGTATCTGTCCAGCTCTCTCTTGAAGGCAGCCAGGGGTTTATTGGCAATTCCCCTAATGCTTGATGGGAGGCTGTTGAACAGTTTTGGGCCCCGGACACTTATGGTGTTTTCACTTAGTGTACCAATGGCGCCCCTACTTTTTATTGGCGGCATTTTGCATCGCCTGCCCAGTCTTTTACTTTCGTAGGGAGTGATTTCTGTGTGCAGATTTGGGACCATTCCATCCAAGATTTCCCAAGTGTAGATTATGATATATCTCTCCCTCCTGCGTTCCAACGAGTACAAGTCAAGTGCTTCTAAGCGTTCCCAGTAGTTAAGGTGCTTGACAGAACTTATACGTGCAGTAAAGGATCTCGGTACACTCTCTAGATCTGCGATTTCACCTGCTTTGAATGGAGATGTTAATGTACAGCAGTATTCCAGCCTAGAGAGAACAAATAAATAACAAAAAGGCACAATACCGTGACTGGAATGATACACAAATAACCCGCACATAAAAGACAGAAGCTTACGACGACGTTTCGGTCCGACTTGGACCACTGACTTTGTCAATGGTCCAAGTCGGACCGAAACGTCGTCGTAAGCTTCTGTCTTTTATGTGCGGGTTATTTGTGTATTGTGTAGAGAGAACAAGTGATTTGAAAAGGATCGTCATGGGCTTGGCATCTCTCGTTTTGAAAGTTCTCATTATCCATCCTATCATTTTCTTTGCACGTGCGATCATGGCACTGTTGTGATCCTTGAAAGTGAGATCCTCAGACATTACTACTCCCAGGTCCCCTACATTATTTTTCCGCTCTATTGTATGGCCGGAGTCAGTAGTATACTCTGTTCTAGTTATTATCTCCTCCAGTTTTCCATAACGGAGTAGTTGGAATTTGTCCTCATTGAACATCGTATTGTTTACCGTTGCCCACTGGAAAACTTTGTTTATATCTTCTTGGAGGTTAACCGCGTCCTCAGCAGATGACAGCCTCATGCAGATCCTAGTATCATCCGCAAAGGATGATACAGTGCTGTGGTGTATATCTCTGTCTATGTCTGATATGAGGATAAGGAATAAGATGGGGGCGAGTACTGTGCCTTGTGGAACAGAGCTCTTCACTATGGCAGCCTCCGATTTAACTCTGTTGACCACTACTCTTTGTGTTCGATTTGTTAGGAAGTTGAAGATCCATCTCCCCACTTTCCCAGTTATTCCTTTAGCACGTATTTTATGGGCTATTACGCCATGATCGCATTTGTCAAATGCTTTTGCAAAGTCTGTGTATATTACATCTGCATTCTGATTTTCTTCCAGTGCATCCAAGGCCATGTCATAGTGATCCAGTAGTTGTGAGAGGCAGGAGCGACCTGCCCTGAACCCATGTTGCCCTGGATTGTGCAGATTTTGGGAATCCAGGTGATTTGCAATCCTGCTTCTTAGCACTCTTTCAAAGATTTTTATGATGTGGGACGTCAGAGCTATTGGTCTATAGTTCTTAGCTAATGCTTTGCTGCCACCTTTATGGAGTGGGGCTATATCCGTTGTTTTAAGTGACTGGAATTTCACCCATGTCCAAGCTCCTCCTCCATAGTGTACTTAGGGCACGCGAGAGGGGTTTCTTGTAGTTCTTAATGAAAACAGAGTTCCACGAGTCTGGGCCCGGGGCTGAGTGCATAGGCATGTTGTCAATGGCTTTTTCGAAATCTATCGGAGTTAGGGTAATGTCGGAAATCTGGCATACATTTATGGAGTTTTGAGGCTCATTCATGAAGAAATCATTTGGGTCGTCGATCCTCAGACCGATTAGTGGTTCACTAAACACAGAGTCGTACTGGGATTTCAATATTTCACTCATTTCCTTGTTGTCGTCTGTGTAAGTCCCATCCTGTCTGAGTAAGGGCCCGATACTAGATGTGGTATTTGCCTTGTTTTTGGCATATGAAAAGAAATATTTGGAATTTCTTTCAATTTCACTAATAGCTTTAAGCTCCTCCTGCCTCTCCTGGTTCCTGTAAGAGTCATTTAGCTTAAGTTCGATAGTTTCCACTTCCCTGGTCAGCGCCTCCTTTCGTGTATCAGATATTCTAGCACTCCTGAGGAGCTCAGTGACTCTTCGTCGTCTTCTGTAGAGGGAGCGTCTTTTTCTCTCCAGTATACTCCTGCTCTTCTTCTTTCTTAGGGGAATATGCCTAGAACATGCTTCGGCTACCAGGAAGTTGATCCTTTCAAGGCACTGGTTTGGATCCATGTCATTTAAGACATCTTCCCAACATGTTTCGTTTAGGACATGGTTTACCTAGGCCCAGTTGATGTTCTTGTTGTTGAAATTGTATTTTGTGAAGACACCTTCACAGGTACATGCATTCTGCTGTTCAGGACCCCTATGCATGTACGTCTGGACTTCGATTAGATTGTGATCGGAATTAGTTGTTTTTGATATTCTTATGTCTCTTATCAGGTCCTCATTATTTGTGAAGATAAGGTCAAGTGTGTTTTCTAGTCTTGTTGGCTCCACTATCTGCTGGCTTAAGGTGTGTTTTTCGCAGAGACTTAGTAGCTCATGTGTGTGTGTGACCTTTCA